>NC_065581.1:51953980-52036480 GCF_024542745.1 Macaca thibetana thibetana | reverse complement strand
ATAGTGATGCCATTTACTGAGATCTTTTCATTTTTATTTTTTATCTTGAGTAGGTAATTGCTATAAGTAATCTATTGGGAAAATAACTTGTACAGTCTATGTGATTGTATTTAGAAAACAAGAGGAATTCACTCAGTTATTTTGAAATGGTCTTAATAGAGCTTGCAAAATCTTGAATAGAATGTGCTAACTTAATCAGTCCCACTTAATTCACATCTTCTCCACTAATTCCCCTTACCTTAAGAAAGCAAGTACTAGTTTTTATTTTTCTACCCATAACTTCACAGCTACTTTTCCTACAACACCACATTAATTAAAAATGGTATAGATAAAAATAGACACTCCAAGCTAAAAGTCATTTCAAGTTGATAATTTTCTATGATTTGGGGTTAGAAGAGAACAAGAAGTAATTGTTTCAGGGTCTTTAAACACCTGGAGCATAGTGTTATTTATGACCATTGGAGAAAAGACAAATGACTTCTCCTGAGAACTCCTGCAGTGAAGGTAGATAACTTGTGCCATTGCTCTGTCCACTCTCATTACTACTGAATGCTGAATGCTCTTTTCAATGAGAAATGTGCCTTTGGATGGCAACTGTGACTTGGAGGAGTCTGTCACAGAGGAATTAGGAAGGCAAGAGTGTAGATACAAAATCACTCACTCCATTCCTAATTCAAAGGTCACAGTAAAACAGGAATGCTACATTCCTCCCCCCACCCCCGCTTCACTTTATTCCTTCTTTTCTTTCTTCTGCCTTTCCCTCTTCTCCACATCTGCCAATCCCTCATTCTACATTTCATTTTATCTTCTTTTCACTTTTTTTCTTCTTCAAAGAAAACTATGCCTTAAGCCTAACATTAAAAAAAAAGAAAAAAAAACCCTACCATTAATGAGTAATAATAAAAATAACTAACTCATGGCACTAGACATAGTACTTTTTATATATTCTTTTTTCAAGATTAAAAATTACTGATTCTTGGGATATGTTGTAATTCTATGATGTCAAACAGCTGGTTTTTCAGAAAATGCAGGATGCTTTTTTAAAAATCAGTAAAAGGTATTCCAAACAATTTTTAAACAGACTAAATGATTCTCTTTCAAAATGATTATTTAGGTTTCATAGAGATATATTCTTATTATTATGGTTTTAGGTGTGTGGTCCAGTTTTTTTATTTGAAGATAACATGGGTGAAATTTACTGTTACTAGATCCCTCTCATTACTCTGAAAGAGATAGTCTGATGTTTGAGTAATTTACAAGGATTTATGTGTAACACCTGGTTTGGGGTTTTGGCAGTCCTAATAGGAATTGCCAAGAGGAATTTGCAACTTTCCTGAATGGCATTATTGGATCATACCCAGGAAGTAAAATAAACCACGAGGTACTTTGATAGGAGGTAGCTGTAACACTCACAAACCAACATCCCTACCACCAATGTCTCCTTAAATCTTTTATGTGCATTTTCTAATTTCATCCTTACAATAATTGCCAGATGAATAAACAAAAGCATAAAGGCAAAGTAACTTTCCCAGAATTACTCAAGCGGTAAGTGGTAAAGCAGTCATACAAACCAGAGAGTTTGAACGTAGTCCTTGTTCTTGCTCATACGACAAACACATTAAAAAAAAACAGAATGCCAAACAATACTGAAACTATCAGTCCAATTTGGTTCTTCTAAAAATGATGTATGAGGGTTTGCATATGTATAACACTAACAAAAAGAATTGAAAGGTAACACCAAAAAATTGATAGTGTTTTTTCTCTGGACAATAAAAATGCATGGTGTATGAAATTTAGTCTTTCTAGTTTCCATAATATCTAAAATTTCTACTCTACACATGCTATTTTATGATCAAAAATGTTATTTACTAACTCAAGTTTTGGGAAGACCTTAAAAGAGCAATAGTTCCTAACACTTGTCCATTACACTGGAAATATCATTGCACTCTATGCAAGACACTTCAGCCACATATACTACAATTTCCCTCTACATATACGCTATACTTCAGTTAACTAATGATTCTTCCCCTTTTGTGCCCTGAATGCTCCTGCCAATTTTTTCACTTTCATTATTCTGCCTCCTAAAATGCCTACTCAGCAGTTTCTGTGATGGATGCAACTAATGCTAAACAATTTCCAAGTTCTTGTATCCTTTCTTGACATACTTTGAGGCTACATGTCCAGGACCTGTGTATGAGGGTGGTGGTGTATAACTCAGTCTTACCAATGAAATGTGTGCGGAAGTAAAATATATGGTAAATATGTGATCAAAAATTATGTATGAGGTTTTTTGGGATGGTTGTGTCTCTCTACACTTTCTCTTTTCTTAGCATCCAACAAAATTCAGTGGAGGATTCCTAAGACCATACAAGATATTGAGCCACTAGATGGAAGGGAAGCCTGCTTCTCACATGAATGCAAGAGCAGAACTTCTCTATTGATCTATGACGACTGGCAACTTAACAAGAATTAATCCTTTACTATGTTAAGCCACCAAGATCAAGAGAGTATTCTTGTAACTGCTTACTCTGACAAAAATACCTACCTATCTTCCAAACCTTAGATAAATTGCTTGCTCAATTCTAATTGTGCCTTCAAACTGGTCCCCATAACTACCTTATTAATTCTCCAATTATTTCTTCAAACTGGTCATTCCCCAATAGTTCCTTCAAACTGGTCCTCACACCTTCCCTACGTGAAGTACAGTACTTTTCCCTGTAAGTTGTTCTGAGTAGTTTTATGAAAGAGCTGTTTCATAAACTCTGTTTCTGGTCTACAATGAAATAAGAAACATGTGCCGGAATGTAAATCAAGGTGATGCTTCCCTCATTGGTAAAATGTTGTTATAAAAAGAGAAAAAAATCAGCTGATCTAAATGTGTGCTCAGTGATGTGTTTGATTTATATTCTTCTCTTCTCATGAATCAGTAACAAAAAGTTTATAAACTTCCAGTAGTATGGAAACTAGATTTTTGAATAGCTCTGTTTTAGAGCAGGAATGGTTATCTATTAGCTTACATTTGACTTATGTCTTATCTTCACTGTTAGACTGTGCATACTTTGCATCTGGAATTATATTTTATTCATCATAGATTCTTCCACATGATCTGGAAATCAGCAGATGTTCAGTAAGTGGAAAATAAATGAATGTAAATAAGTAAATTTGATGTGTTTTGAAGAAGTACATGAAAAGTCACTGGGTAATGAATCTTTCAGGAGTCATTAGGTGATCACCAAATGATACATGTTTTATGGGTAGTCTTCTTGTGTTTTATTCTAGGTGAGCACTTCCCTTTTGGGGGAGATTTTATCCCTTAGGGGATATTTGGCAATATCCAGAGATATTTTTGTTTATCGGAATTGGAAGGGGTGCTATTGGCATCTAGTAGATAGAGATCAGAGATTCTGTTAAATATCTTGTAATGCATAAAGCAGAACCCCACAACGGACTTAGTGCAAATGCCCCAAATTACACCAACATGTCAACAGTGCCAAGGTTGAGAAACACTGCTCCAGACCCCTAAAAACTAAGTACTATTTCAATACATCCAAATGAGACAAATCCAAATGACACTGGTCCAATATTTTGTAATATCAATTGGTGTTCAAAAATACATAGTCCCATAAAATAAATATAAAGACATTTTATTAAGCAGGAAAGGTATGTATTGAAATAGAGTTGCAGCCACTTGACTGTTTACTGAATGATGTTTTCCATGTGCCTAGCACTGGTGTGCATCCTGTGGAATTTGTAAAGGAAGTCTGAGAGACAGCCCCTGATCTTAAAGACTTAGTAGTCTAGCTGGAGCAATAAATAAATGATGCAAAATATTATGACAGACTATTTAACTGCTAAACCATGTGATAACATTTAGACTTTTTATGTGACTGAATTCTGAAAGCAGAGAAAGGGCATATATACCTCAATTAGAAAACCAATAACTCTTGAATACATGTTCTATTATTGATCATTGTCAATATTTTGACTTATGTCCTATGTCTTATTATTTTTTCACACTTAGAAATATATTTTGGGGTTAAGTGAAATAGCTGAAAGGAAAAAAGTTCCTTTGCAAAATCATTTTGTCTTTAGGGTAGGGGAAGAAAGGGCCTGGTGGATTAACAGGCAGCCATCCCTTTTCTGAAGGGATATATTCTCTCAGACACTCATTCTGTTCTCTTCTTGCGATCCTTTGTCACCCTGCCAGATACCTTAATGATCAAGCTTAGCCTACAAGAAAAGCAGTTTCTTCTCCTTTCAGGAGCTAGTGTACAATTAGTCTCTTGCAAGTGTCTCCTTTTCATCCCACTGGAGGGACAGAATGTCACTATGGAGGAGAAGTCACACTATGTTTTTTTTTTTTTGTTTTTTTTTTTTAACTCTTGATTTTTAAAAGAAGAAATCTAAGGTCTAGTGGGCATTAGGAGCTGAAAAAGAAAAAAGCTGCTCATTTGCCCAGTAAGTCATAAGAGAACTAGACAATCATCTATTCACTTAATTTAGCATGTGATAAAACTGAGGCCTAAAGAGTGGAATAATTTCTGAAGGCTACTCAGTATGTGAGTGACAAAAGTAAGAGTTTTGAAACCTGTGGTTTTTCCAATAATGTTCAGAGCCCGAGAGCTGAATGAATCCACTCACTGTGGTTCTTTTTGAAGATCAGAGAAGAAAAACTAGGAAGGAAGACTGAAATGGTTAAGGGATTCCTGGTTCTCCAAATAACCCAGAACTCCACCCACATACTGGGAAAGCACCCCAATTTCCCCTCATTTTCCAGCTTTTTTGTTCAGACCTATATGGAGTTTTATTAGTAACACAATTGTCAGGTACCTCCAATAGGGAAATATAGTTTTTTAAAAGATCTCCTCCCCTCAACAGAAGGAAAATTGTTGGCCTTGAACAGAAGGGAGTGGTTGGTGGCTGGCAAGAGAGGAAGTCTCAGTCCTAGTACCACGCTTTTCTGTTTTTGATTGTTTAAATTAATCCCTGTACCTATATCTCCATGATAGCTCTTATTAATACATATTTGTTATAATTATCTAGATGCTTGTACTCCAACAAAATTCCCAGCTTCCTAAGATGGTTTCATGACTGTGGCACTATTGACATTGGGGCTGAATGATTCTTTGTTCTGTGACTGTCCTGTGCATTGCAGGATGTTTAGCAGCTGCCCAGGTCTCTACCCACTGGATGCCAGTAGCACCCCACCACACCACCACCAAGTTGTAACAACTAAAAACGTGTCTGCACATTGACAAATGTTTCTTGGGGTGGAAGGTAAATAAAAGACCTTTCCTGGTTGAGAACAGCTGTTCCTAAACATGAATATGATGTCTTAATCATCTTTGAATCATAGCGCACAGCTCAGTAAATCATGAACAACTGGTACTCAACAAAGATTTCACCAACCAATCTGACAACTCATTGGAATATAGGAACTGAACTCTTAGAAGTAATGCATTACCTATGTTTGGTAGGCTAATATGAAGGAGGACTTGTTCCCCCCAAAAGATCTCCTTTTGGGGTGCATTCTAGTTCTATTATTATCTGTAATATGGGTATTTTAATTTTGTAGGTCCTCACTAATAATTCTCAAGGTTCTTATGCAAAAGAATCAACTAGAACACCAGTCATCAACACTTGATACACCCACCAGTGAAGCTTTTAAAAATATAAACACAATCTCTGTCCATTGTTACTAGCAACAGTCTTATTCTGGGGCCTTGTTCTAGTTCATCTGGGATGCTAAATTCCAGGTGGTGGGTGATGATTGCCACAATAATCAGTTTGCTCTCAGGAGAAAAAACTAAATAACAAAGACATTCAAGGGTTGTGCAAGGATGGGGAAAAATGAATTGCAGAACTTATCTGTAACCATTCTCCCAGCTTCGATAACCCTGACGCCCTTAATGAGAAAGAAATACCAAGGCACAGCTGGGGATTAAAGTCAAGCCTCCCAGGCCCCTGCATGTTTTATACCAGCAACTCTCCCAGGCACAAGCCATACAGAACCCAGGCCGAATGCAAGCCCTCAGGGCCTGGCCCTGGCAGTCAGACTGGATTAGAAGAGAATGCAAATCTGACTCCACCAGGAAGAAAACACAAGGCATCAGGGTAGCAGGCGCCTCTCTTCTGCATTGTTGGGAACAATCACTACCGTTTCAGGAGGAGAGACAGCAGCCCTTGTGAAATCTGTTCTCCACTTGCTGAGCTTCAGTTTAAATTGGAAATTCAATTTATTGCCATGCCCCTTCAGAAGTCAGTGGTGGAGCTAATGGGAGATTTATTTTTAGTGAAAGTGGAAGTGGGGAGGATGGGAAGGAGTTGCACAGAGAGTAAACAAGGGAACTGCTGGAGGGAAGTAACCACAGAAAGGGTTGTGGGTATGAGGAGCTGTTCCCTCTTCTCTCCTCTGCACTTTGCCTCTTGCTAAGTGTCTCTTTTAATGAGGTCCCCCAGTATTGTGGTGTTTTCCTGCAGGGCAAAGAGGGAGGAAATGTGACAACAGCTTCATTAGAGGCCAAAGAGCAAGGTAAAGCCCTTGGGCTCCTGTGCCTCCAGCCTGAGTGCCCCTTGTGGTGGTAGTTAAGCCCGTCTCCTCACAGGAAAGGGCACATGGAAGACAGCAGTTTCCCTTGGGGAACTTACAGAAACCAAAGATGGGGGCCTGTTAAATTGCCTCCAGCCCTGCCTTTCACCACTGACTCTCTGTGACCTTAGGCAACTCATTTAACCTCTCTGAGCCTCAATTCCCTCTTTGGTTAAATAGGATAAGACTAATGTTCAAACTTGCTCACCTCAAAGGACCATCTGAGGCTGAAGTAAGCTCAGCAATGGCACTGGATAACATTTCACTACTAGATTTTTAGGGGAGGGTGAGGTTGCACACAGAGGACCACAATGAGCTCATGACCACCTCACTGTGAGGTTCTCACTTTACAGATGAGTCTCCTTCATCTATGAAGCCTCAGCATTTAGCCCAGTACATGAAATAATAAGAGCTACCCTTTCTTGAATGCCATATCATGTACCATATTCCATTCTTAGCACTTTTTGAACATTAGCTCATGTAAGCCTGAAAACATCACATGAGGGATGAGAGAGGTACTATTATTGCCATCCCCATTTGAAAAAACGGTCGAAGTTTTCAACATCACTACAAGAGATGAAGCCTAGGTCCCCTGCCCTTGAATCTAAGAGGGTCTGTGACTACTTTGACAACCACATCGAAATGGACAAAAGCTTTCACATATTACCTTGCCAAGTTGAAGTTCAGGCTAGTGTTTAACCCTAAATCCAGACAATGAGTGTACTTTCTAACAAAATTCAACAAGAACCCCTCTCCTTTTATTTTTTTAAAGCGTAGAATCCCTATTCTACCTCAGGAACAGAGAACCATAGCACAAACTAACTAACCATGTTAATTGGTCATGAGGTCAGGGTAAGCTTTGGTCCCATATAAGCCAATATTATTACTGAAGTGCTGAGAGTCTGGAGTCTGATTGTCCCTATTGCAGTTCAGTGACAAACATCAATACATTCTCACAACCCAAAGAGGGGAAAAAAAGCACCCTCAATTCCCTTTACTTTTTCAGCACGCTGACATTCATGGTTTGTTGACTTCCCATTAACAACTGGGAGAATTCATATCACAATGGGTGCTGATTTGCCTGACCCTTACAGAAAATAGAGTTGTATCTGTTCTCTGCAAGTTAAAGAAGAACAGAAAACCCTATGATAATCTATCATTGCTAAGATGCATCCCCAAAGTCCAGAGGAACGTGTAAGTTAATGACTCCCTTCCTTCCTTCTTTCCCTTTCTTTTCTTTTTCCTTTTCCCTCCTTCCTTCCCCCCCTGCCTCCTTCCTTCCTTCCTTCTTTCCCTTTCTACTTTCCTTTCCCTTTCCCTCCCTCCCTTCCTTTCTTCTTTCTTTCTTTCTTTCTTTCTTTCTTTCTTTCTTTCTTTCTTTCTTTCTTTCTTTCTTTCTTTTCTTTCTTTCTTTCTTTCTTTTTTCTTTCTTTCTTTCTTTCTTCTTTTCTTTTTTTCCTGTCTCTCTTTCCTTCTCTCTCTCTCTCATTTCTTTCTTTCTTTTTTTTTTTAAGACATGGAGACTGTATTAGGCTGTCCTTGCATTCCTGTAAAGATATACCTGAGACTTGATAATTTATAAAGAAAAGAGGTTTAATTGGCCCATGGTTTGGCAGGCTGTAGAAGCATGGCAGGAGCATCTGCTCAGCTTCTGGGAAGGCTTTGGGGAGCTTTTATCCACAGCAGAAGGCAAAGTGGGAGCAGGCACATCACATGGCTGGAGCAGAAGCAACAGAGAGAGTGTGGTAGGAAGGGGCCACACACTTAAACAACCAGATCTTGCAAGAGCTTACTACTATCTCTAGGACAGCAGCAAGCCATAAGTGATCCACCCCACGGCCCAAACACCTCTCACAAGCTCCACCTCCAACGTCAGGGGTTACAATTCAACATGAGATTTGGCATGGATTCATTTTCAGACCATATTAGGGACTCACTATGTTACATGGGCTGGAATTCAGTGGCTATTTACAGGTGCATTATGGCACAGTACAGACTTGGACTCCTAGGCTCAAGCAGTCCTCCTGCCTCAGACTGTAAAGTAGCTGGGACAACAGGCACACATGCACTAGGCTACTAAAGATTTATTAAAGGGTTTTTAGCCAAGATGTTTTGAGCCTGAGAGTGCAAAAACCTCCTAGTTTTTCACTGCAGATGTCTGTCCCAGTGAATCCAAGGAGATCATATTCATTTGTATAGCCTTACTTGGCCACTTGCCATCTAAGGGACAAAACACTGGGACATTAATTGCTCGTGTCTTACTTTGTGAATATCTGCTCCTAAGCTCTTCACTTTCACCATTTCCTATGCCTGGAATGCCCTCTGTAACCAGACCTCTCCATAGGTCTAAATGTTGTGCTTCTCATAAGGCATTGTTCTAGTTCAATAATCTCCAACAAGCATTCCTCTTCAAAATGCTGTTGTCTTCTGAATACTAGCAACATTTGCTCTAGATATTGTCTACATCGGCCATTTTTAAAAAATACAACATGTGTCATGGTTAATTGCCGTCATAGACACCATTCTTCCCACATAAATAACAAGTCATATGAGGAACAGAGAATCATCTGAAAATTTATACTATCACTAATAATTGTGGGCTTGGTGCATGTCTGTTATTTAGTGGTAAACAGATCATACAAGAGAAAGTCATTGTGGTAAGGTAAGAGTAAGACCAAATGGAGAGACAGAAAAGGGGGCTCCAGTCCTGGCTCTGTCATGATGAATAGACTGTGGCCATGTCATTTCCTATGTCTAGAACCCAGTTTCCTTTTCTATAAAAATCTTGGCTTAGACAAGATGGCCTCTCAGTCCCTTTGAACTTTCCTCTGAGATCTACCAGTAAGTCAGTAACATGAAAAGAAACTTTCTCTGTTTTAGAGTGGCATGCTTATTGGTTAACATATGCTAAAAGAGATGATGCTGAAATCTTTGTGACTTAACACAATATGTGTGAATTTCTTGCTTGCATAAAATCTAATCTGTGGCAGGAGCTGGGCTGTGCTCCACACAACCAGTCAGGAGCCCAGATAGATGTAGGCTCTTCAAATTCAACAAGGCTTCCAAAATCTCCCTGGGAACAGACATCGGGAGAGGGGAGAGAGGTTCTTGCATAGGAAGTAGAGTTTCCAGATGAAATACAGGGTGCCCACTTAAATTTGATTTTCAAATAAACAATGAATAATTTATAGTAGATGTGTGTGGTATTTAATTACCTGAAATGCAAGTTAACTGGGCATCCCGTGTTTTATATTTGCTACATTTGACAACCCTGCCAGAAAGTTTTTATGTGTCAAGCCTTAAAATGGTGTTCATCACTGCCACTAGCCTTCTATTAATCAGAAATTAGTCATGCGATCCCAGCTAGGCACAAGCAACACCTTGCAGGGCAACTGCTTCCAGAAACAACTCTACACCTATAGTTTTATTTGCTCAAGAGGGCAGCTAGCCACCTATGCCACTGCATAGTATTATAAAAGCCTGGCTGACTGAGGAAGAGCCCAAAGAAAAATAAATTATGTTTACATATCCTTTTTTCTTATGATCTGAAAGATTTGGCATTCTTAACATGAATGGGCTGAGGCTGAATACTGGAGGAAACAGATATTTTATCCCATTCTGAGGTTAAGAAAATGGAGCTTAAATATATCAAGACAGTTTACTACTGCTATGAGAATAAATTAGAATCAACATATACTTCTTTTTCATTTGCTTTAATTTTCAGATCACATACATTGACTCTATTTACATACTCTATCCTCACTCAAAAGATTCTAGAATGTCATTCTGATTGAATGAGACTGGTTTTTCTTTGTATTAATTCTCAGTTCTATCATTCCATTTTCTTCGTATTATTTGGATTAACTACTAGTTGTTATACTGAGAAATAAGATTAACCCTTGTTTTGCTAACCAAAAGTTAAAACTAACCAACCGCTATTACATAAACTGACCAGCTTTCTTCTTGGCTCTGAAAGCTATGCCAGGAATAAGCCTATTACCATGTAAAAATATCTCAGTTACTGTGGCTAGCCTCCAAGAAATAGAAAAACGCTATAATGTCTGAAAACTAATATGGAGTTGGGGATGGATGGGCCAGACTGCAAGATAAATGGAAAGCAGTGTGGTCTGTAGAGTGTTCGAATTTTTTTTTCCAAAAGGAATTTTTTACCTCAGGCCAGAAGCCTTTGTGTCAGGGAGACTGTCTCATTTCTCTGCTCAAAGGCTGTCAGAGATGACTGAGATTTGAGAGCAGTTTCTGATGTTGACGAGGTCAAGGGAGGCAGCACTGCAAACCATCAGTCACTGCCTCAATGGTGAGCCGAGGAGACACGTGAGCCCCACAGTGAAACCTGGAAAGCTGTTTTCTCTGGAGGAATGGGGGAAAAGGGGAGGTGCAGAAGAGAGAAAGAAAGAAAAGACATAGGTCAAATGGTCATCATGAAGTTTATGGCATTAGTATTCAGCTGGAATCAGAGAAACTTTCTCAATCCTAGGTGGAAATATTCAGAAGAAAGATGTGGACTAGAGGCAAAAATCATATTAATATTACTCTGCTTAATCAATATATAAAATCCTCCAATGTGCTTTTATAAGCCTGCTTTATACAGTTAGGACCTGCAGTGATTCTGATTCCATCTAATCATGTTTTCTAACAGGGAAGTTCGGGAGCCTCCATTAGACCATGGGAGCTCAGTACTGGCGACATGTTCCCTGGCTTAGGGATTTAAGGCTGGTCGGGCTACAACCCAGCCACCCTGCTTTTCAAAATCAGGCACGGGCTCAGCAGAAGCAAGTCTCAGGGGACAGAAAAACATTCTGCTCTGTGAAGGATGTACCAATGGAAGTCACCATGTGTCTCCCCTTATATATCAGCCCCCTAATATGGATCAACCCAGGGCCAGAAAGTTAGAAGCCTGAAAGCTGTGAGTGGATCCTGAAATCTTGTATTGCAATTGAGTTTCCCAGATTTCGTGCCTGTCTGGGATAAAATGAAAAGAACATCTCAAACTCAGTGACTTAGCCAAATATCTTTATATCCTTTCTGAAACTTCAAAGACTATGCAACCCAAGTCTGTATAGAGTCTACATAGAGATGTAGAGAAAAGGTATGATCTTTCTGTTAGAAATCCATAAAAATATTTCCCAATTTGGAGGATATTTCTCCTCCTGAATCCATCCATCTAGTCAGTGGTTCTGAATCAGAGAGGTGCAGGGTGGTTGCCTCCAAGGGACATTTAGCAATGTCTGAAGATATTTTGGGTTGCTGTGACCAGGGGTGGGATATGCTACTGACATTGCCTGGGTAGAAGCTGGGGATGCTGCTAAACATTCTGCAATGCACAGGGCATGCACACCCCAATTATATGCCTGAAAATGTGAGTAGTGCTAAAGCTGAGAAACTCTCACTAATTGAGATCAGAGCACCCTCACTAGACATGAAAAAACCCCTCAAATCTTCTCATCACTATCCTGAAATTGTGATCTAGGGCTCATACACTTGTAATCCTTTGCACCTCTTCTTCTTTTATTTTATTATTTCTCCTGTCTCTCTTTTTCTTCTGTCTGTTAAGTACCAAACTTAGTTTTTTAAACATTCAATTGTAAGAGTGGAAAGTTTCATGCTTCTGTTATAATAATAATAAAGGGGTCTGTTTCTTTTTCACCTCCATAAAAACCATGTTAGACAACTCTGAGTTGGGTCAATTGAGTTGATCAAAGGGACAATTTGATACAGTGACTTTGTCAAACCCTTGGAATTGGGCTAACCTGACATCAAACAATTCTACAAGTTTGTGTCTTCTGAGGAGCCTAATAGGGTGAGAAACCTAGAAAAAGCCAGCTGGCCTCCTACCCTCACCCGTGGGCTGGAGACAAATTCAGAAAGTTTTCCATTTCTCTCCACTGTCTTGTATTTTAAGACCCATATTCTATGTGACATGGGGATTTTAGAGATCCTGGTAGCCCATATTAGCCTTTTTAGTACTTTACATGAAATATAAATCCTTCATTCTTGAATTACTTATTGGACTTCCTTTTCAGCACTACTGCCTCCAGTGCTTCATCTGTTTCCTCTTGTACATCTTCCAAGTGGACCTTCATTTTCTCTTTGCCTGCCCATTGCTCTCATTTCTCTGTCCTCCCTTTGATTCATAATGATTCTGAATTCAGTAGCATCTGCACATGTCTAACATGTGTTTGTAGTTCCCTCAACAGGACTGTAAATAAAAATGTTAAATAGCACTAACCACAGCTCCGCCTGTTCCCTGTGGTCCCCCACCAGGCACCTTGCCCAGCTGGGTGCACTGCCATTTATCTCAACTTTGCCTCCAGTTTCTTGGCTCAAGTTCTTAATTGCTTAAAAGGTAATGTGGTTTCTAATAGCAGTTTTCAGCATCTTTAAAGTTAACTATATTTCTACATACTTCCATTGTCTTTTCTTGGTGGCTAAAACCTTAGTGGGGGGGTTTAGCAACTCAAACTGTGCAATATTGTTCTCCAATACTCCAAGCATCGAGTGGTCTGTAAGGTGACCCTCAAAACATTATACCCTTTTTAAACTTAAATCAGAGGTGGCCAAACTGTCAAAGCATCTGCATGGTTCCTTAGACACCACAGAAAGTGACAATGTGGCTCATAGTATCCCTAGTCCCATCTCTTTCCTTCTACCATGTTGTCAAACATCAACTGCAAACCTTCTCTACTCATCTTTCCTCAGAGGATCCCTCAGATACATGTGAGGCAGGTATACCACAGCTACCCAGTGTTCTGTGGGACTGCCCAGGAGGGAACCTGATGGAAAAAATCAAGGCATTCTTTGCAAAGAGCCTTTCCACACCACTCTGTCCTGCATGCAAACTTGCCAGATTTTCCTTTTGAAAACTGGTTTCCCAAACCCAGTTTTAGAGAATCAGGTTATTTTCAGATGACAATTATTGCAATGTAGTTCTGAGATCATTGACAATGTGAGCCTTGAGATACAGTCCACAGATGCATTTCCTACAAAATGAAATTATGCCCATATCAATCGTTACCTATTTTTCTAGGCTTCAGGTTACATTATTTATTCAACAGATATTAATTACATGCCTACTATGGCTCCAACATTACTCTATGTGTTGAAGATGGAGTGCTGAACAAGAGAAAAACTTCCTGTTTCCATGGAGTCTAAAATTCTAATGGGATGAGATAAACTAAGAAATGAGGAAATGCTGGTATATTGACAGGAGGTTGTGAGCACTATTCAGAAAACTAAAGCAGTGCAAGTAATAGCGAGTGATGGTGTAAGGAAATAAAGTGGCCGTTTTAAGGAGGATGACGAAGGAGGATCTCCCTGAGGTCTAGTATTTAACAGGGATCTGAACGGAAAGAGGAAGCCAGTCAGGTGAAGATCTGGGGGAAGTTCAGAGGCTTGAGATGGCAATGAATCCAGCACAGCCAAGTAACAGCAAGGTCATAGTGACTGGTGCAGAGCCAGAGAGAAACAGGGGCCAACAGACAGACTGAGCCAGACCACGTGGACCCTTGTGGGAAGAACTGTGTAGGTACATATTACTTTCCTATGGCTATTGTAACAAATTATCACAAGCCAGTGGCTTAAAACGACAGAAATATATTCCCTTACAGTTCTGGAGGCCAGAAATCTTAAATGAAGTTGTCAGCAGGGTTGGTTTCCTCTGGAGGCTGTGAGGGCAAATCTGTTCCATGCTTCTCTCTAAGCCTCTGGGGGCCTGCTGGCAATCCTTGGTATTCCTTGGCATACCTGCCTCAGGGGGGTGTGAGTGAGTCTCTGGGGAAAGGCGAGGAGAGAAGGTTTGCAGTTGGTGTTTGACAATGTTGTGGAAGGAAGGAAATGGGACTAGGGACAGTATGAGCCAAAAAGTCACTTTCTACAATGTTCAGAGAACCCAGCAGATGCATTCCATCACTCTGATCTCTGCCTTTGTCTTTACATTACCTTCTCTGTGTCTTCCAAATCTTCTTTGCTTTTCTAAGAACATCTGTCATTAGATTCAGAGTTCACTCTAAACCCAGGGTGATCTCATCATGAAGTCCTTAATCACATCCATGAAGATCTGCTTTCCAAATGAGGTCACAATCACATGTTCCAGGCATCAGTATAAAGGACATGTTTTTGGAGGGACCACTACAGGGCGCCAGTGGAGGATTTGAACAGAGTCAACATAATCTGATATGTTTTAAAGAATCATTCTGTCTACTGTATAGTCTGGAGGCAACAAGGGTGAAAGCCTGGACATCTAACAAAAGGCAAATGACACATGCTTTCCCACAGATTACACTGCTTTTCATTTGCCCTTTTGTTTGGGGATAGCAAGGCTTTGGGACAGCCTAATTGCAGAACTTAAGTAAGAATAGAAAACAACAGATTTCTTTTTCACACACAGGAGGGTAATTACTAATATTCTAATATGACAGGCAATATTATATATTCACCAAAGTTTCAGTTAGAAAAGCTCAAAGTTGACCACCTACATAGCAAAATGTTCATGCAATCGTGTTGTAGAAAACTATGCTTATAATTGTCAGTAATAGTGACTATTTATGAAGTACTTTCTAAGTGCCAGGCACTGATCTAATTGCTTCACCCACATCCTTTTGCATCGAATTTTTGCAATATTCATGTCTTAGTCCATTCAGACTTCCATAACAGAATAGCTTAGACTGAGTGGCTCATAAACAACAGACATTTATTTCTCACAGTCTGGAGGCCAAGAAGAAGATTTGGCATCTGATGAAGGCTTGCTTTCTGACTCATAGATGGCATCTTCTTGTTGTGTCTTCACATGGTAGAAGGGAGGAGGGGTCTCTCCTGTGCCTTTTTTTATAGGGACACTATCCTATTCCTGAGGGTTCTATCATCATGGCCTAATCAATCTCCAAAGGCCCCACCTCTCAATAGTATCAATTTGATGGTTAGAATTTTAACATGCATTTTCCGAGGACACAAACATTCAGGTCATAACATTCAGTGAGGCAGATATCATCAGTTCTATTTAGCTTGTAAGGTCTTACAGTTTGGATATTCAAATTGGAGTTATTATGAGCTACAGTTTGGGCTCTAACCACTAACCTGCATCATTATCAATAATTATCTTTGAAAATTCTAATTTAGTATCAGTATTGAATTGCACATTTTAAATACTGGATTTCACCAGAGTCTGGATTCAGTTCACAATTCAATCTGCTCACCTAAACAATAACTATGTAGAAGTGGCTGTTTCCCCTCGTCCACTAAGAGAACTTGGGTAAAAGTATTGCCCACTCTGCTTCCTAATGGTTTATCGTATTTCGGAGGTAAGTGGTCCTCTCCAATATGAAAGGGTGGCAGGTGTGCCATATGTACCTCTTACAGTAAAACAAGTACTTTTATAGTGTTAGGTTCTAGACAGTCCTTAAAGAAGAATCTACTCATTTTACAGATGAGAGGAACAAAGACCAGACTGACTCTAAACCAGTTTCTCCTGAATCCTCCCCAGTTTGGCCTTCTCTTAGCATTACCATTCTTTTAGTAGAAATCAGTTAATGGAGATTCACTGCTACATTTCTATTTTTAGTATATTTAAAATATTGAATTTGGTAACACTTATAGAATTAATGATCATTGGTGGCTATTTTGATCCTACAAAAATAGACTAGTTATCTCCTGATGGAAATACACCCAGGAAGTCGTGTTGCTCCTCCTGCCCTCCAAACAATCAAATCTAAAATGATCAAGCTTCTAGATCTAATCATAGCTTTATAGGAAATACAAGGCATATTCAACAACACTGTAAGCAGGCACTCAGCAAACTCCAAATGGTGAGAAACTCTCAAAACAATTTACTAAATTTATTGAAAAATATTAAAAATTTAAAAATGAACTTTTAAAAGAGTGAAGAGATATACCAACCAACCATAACATATGGCAAGCAAACAGACTGTTAATGAGTTGTATTATACAATTACAAATTTACAGAAACTACAAGGGACAGAGAATATATTCAATAACACCATGACTAAGTATTGATGAGAATAAGAAATTATTTATTGTCAATTATTTTATGTGTGACAATAAAATTATGGTCATATTTTTAGTCCTTGCCTCTTAGAAATATACATCTGGGAATATTTACATATGAAGCAATAGTGTGTCTTGGTTTTGCTTCAGAATAATCTGAGGAGTGGGGGTGTTCCTGCAACAAGCCCAGATGTGACTTTTAACTGTTGAAGTGGGTAATTGCCACATCAGGATCATGATATTGTTCTACTTTTATTCATGTTAAAAATTTCCAACATTAAAGTTAAGAAATCACCTTAACAAGTCCTAACGATTATATAAGAGATGAAACAAAACTTATACCCATTGAAGAATTTGTAAAGCACAGAAAACTATAAAATAATTTTTCCAAAACTACTCATAATGTTGCCTAGTTATGATTCCCTGTTAGATCAGGCACCAAGTGCTTTGGAGGCTGGCTGCCTGCTTTCAGGGACTGTATTCTTACATGAGTCACAGATAGATATTCCTCACCAAATAGAACTAAGAGCTTCTGCAAAGTTTGAAGAAGTTGATCTTTCAAAATATTTTTCATTATTTAAGTGAGTAAATTCTTTCAAAATATTTCTCATTATCTAAGTCTCTGCATGTTCCCATACCTCCAGGTCAAAACAGAAGCACTAACCAAGAAATAAACTCTCCTAAATGAACTTCAGTGAGTAGCTGCAGAGGACCAAATCTGGGTCCGGGTTTGCAAACCAAAAGTTTTAGTCCAGCACGAGCTCCCATATAAACACCTGCTGGACTTACATCACTTAAATAAGATCTTGTTATTTTTTCCCTCTTATCTTTCCTTATACCGGGTACAATAACACTATAATCAAGCAGCTCTGCCTGCAACTTGGAATTTACCCTCTTTTAGAGAATAGGTCAAAAAAGAAAAAATTGAGGAAAGTTACACAGAACTTTACCATCGTCATTGCCATTTAAGACCGTTATCCCAAATGGTCTGGGAAAGTCAGCTGCAGTGATGGACAAGCTCTGCGTGCTTCTCCACTGAACATGCTGGATCTTTTTGCAGTTAAATCCTATCATAATGAGCACACAAATGCAGCCTGTTTTCCTTCCTGTGGCCAGCATCTTTCTGGCTGCTGCCTCTGTATCCAACAACTGTGGCATTTGTCGCTGGGACTGTTAAGACAATTTCCCCATTCTAACAAGATTTTACTCTTGAGTAAAATAATTTTTCTCAGTATGGCTTCAGATTTTTTCTATACCAGTAATCAGTTTTCACTGAAGGGTAGATTTTCCCCCATGTTCGGAAATGATTTATATTAGGCATTTAAAGGCAAACATAGACATTTTTATTGTTTTTTTTTTTTTTTAATTTTTTAAGCAAGCAAGCAAGAGAAATCCAGCAACAACTTGGACTAGATTTACAGTTAGTTCTTCTACCCTTTCTCTTGCCCTGAAGCCTGATGGGACTTGAGTGTCCTTGGAGGAATGGCAGAGGGAAATGCTAGGGGCCGATTGCTGATTTTATCATTCAAACACAAAATTTGTTACACCACTTTATCGGTCACAGGGAAAGCAATTATATTGTGGTTCAATTTTCCACTCAATAGCTGTACTGGGGATCAAAGTCAGTTTTTATGATGGGAAAAAATGTTTTGCTATTTTATTTGTTACTTAAAATAAAGAAGCATTTTTAGTATAACGCTTTCAGAAGGTTTTCCTCCCCCGACCCCCACCCCTTCATGAGATACAGTGGATTATTTTGGCTTTCCTCCTTCCTTTGATTAAATAATCAGCTTTCTTTCTGTCCTCTAAAGCGTATTTCACTGTAGAGATGAAATTGGCACGCTTTAAGGCAACACAGCATTAGGACTCTAATCACAGCCGCAAAGGGCAAAACCTACTCTATGCTATTTACTCTTTTCCTGACTAGTACTTTTTCAAAAGAAGCCAGCATTATAATGGTTTCTGTGTGTGTTGTTGTGTGTTGTGCTTACCTGTGTACTCTCACCCATCTTCCATGTGAGATAATTACCCCACCTTTCAGTTGTATTTATCACTTTCTTTTTATTATAGAAAAAAATAGGTAAGTGGGATTGGGTGTGGAAGAAGGTTCACATGGAATTCTAAGTGAAAATAACATACTTTAACTCAAAAAATAAAATAGAATATTTTCTCTTCAATTATAATTCTTTTCTTCTCTTACTGTCTCTCTTCATTTCATTGAGAACATTAAAGTAAAATTTAAGAGATCAAAACCAAGAAAAGATTATTATTATTTTTGCACAAAATCTAACTCTAGGACTAGTCAATTACTAGCTCTTTTTATTAAAAATTTACTATTTTTATATTCAGAAAATCAGTGATAACTTGTTATTTTTTAAATAGTGCAATGGGGCTACAGTCTGTAACATGACTGAATGGCAAAGTAAAAATCAACACTTTTTATTACACACTTACTCATAATTGTTGAGAAAAAGGAGACAAGTGAGACACTTTCTTATTATATTATGTATTTTTCTCTCAAAAATATCAGGTTCAACCTCACATTTCTAGTTGGTTTCAGCTTTTACAATGTGATTGCGATCATCTTCATTTTTTCTGGTCTCCTGCTAATTGCCTCCAGGCTCAAAGAGTCTAACAACATATCCCCTGAATCCAGGAGCAGAGAATTCTGGAATCTGCTGTAGGTGACTAATTATGGCAGCAGCTGAGTGATGGTCTAGCTACCACGGGACACTTTTGTCCTCACAGTAGAGCTTCCGGCAATGGCAGGGAAGATGTGTGTGAGGCACCATAAAGGTTTCTGTTAGAGCCAGGCAAGTGCACCCAGGTGGGGAGAAGCACCACAAGCCCCCTGGTGTCTGCCTCCATCACGCCATTTTCTGCCCATTCTTGGTGTTTGTATCTGGGTTTTCTATGTGGATTAGGATGACTGTAAATGCTGACAGTAGGAGAGTCCGCCTCTCAGCAGTTTTCATATAGGCTTTCCCCTCTCATATGAATTTACAGTCATTTTTATATGGCACTGAGTTTTATGACATGGAGCAGGAAACTGGGCTACAGAAAAAAGCAAACAATTGTACCTGAGAAAAATATTTCTGATTATTATAGCTACTGTTTATTGAGAGCTTATTATGTGCTAGCCCCCCACATACACATTATACATTATATCCTTGGACCAATCCTGCAAGTATGAACTGCTATTCTCATTATTTAAGATGAGAAACTTAGACAATAAAGCTATTTAAATTGTTCTTTATTCCCCAAACTGACCTTAGAACACTTTCTTATTGTATTCTAAAGAATCAGTCCAAGAATAAGCAATAGCCTAACCTAGTCTTAAACATCATCTTCCAAAGTTTTAAATTTACTTTTTAACTTTATATGTTCCAAATGCTCTTAATTACGAAGACCTTTAATTAAATAATTTGATTGGAAATTTCCCTTATTTTTGGCAAAACAGATTAAAGTGAATCTAACTTTTTTCCTAGATGTCTTAGTGCTTAAATAGTGCTCTGAGCCTGTGAAAATATTATCTGTAAAAACATCTTGAAAGCTGATATTTAGTTTGCTATTATATCGGACTGAACTGGGCTGAAACTATGCTTCTATTATATTAAACAAAATGTGTGTGTGGTTTTTTTTTTTAGTTTGGTAACCGGCATAGTGACCAATTCATTTAAATGTTATTTTGATTTAGATGCACAGATGTCAAAGTAAGTAGACCAACCATTTTTTCTTCCTATTATTTTTAATTAACTTAATGATGAGTCCTATTCATCTTGTGAAAATCCCATCAATCAATTAATAATTTACCTACAAATGGTCAGCTCAACCCAGAGGCAAAGCAACCAGATTTTGGTCAGGACATTGAAAAAAGTAATTGGAGTGGGCATAGGTACTTAAACATCTAGCCTTTAAAAACAGGATTATCTGAGTGGAGTATGGTACACATAATCCTGAATATTGCTCACATTTTCAATGGGTTGTTTCTATATATAGATTACTTGGTGGTCATAACACCAAACTCAGTTTAATGCAACATGAGATTGTAAATGAGACTAGTTCTCTGCACTGTATTTTAAATAACATTTTAAAACTTTCTTTGAATTATGAACCAATTTTAAGTGTTATATTTAAGATATTCCTTCCCATGTTATACAATTTTACATTGACTTTAAGGTATAAAAGTTCCAGTTCTAATAGCAGTACAAACTGCAACTGAATGCCTCTAAACAAATTCATTACCTTCCCCCTTTAAGAAAATCTAATGTGTAACTATCCAAATTTTAAAAGTAGATTAGTGGGACTAATAATCATTCTATTTCCTTGGAATTTTTTATTTTACCTATAGGATAATGAAATTTTTATGCAATAAATAATCATTTATTTTAGAGCTTATTGTATTTTCATCCTTATTATCTGTTTACCTGTTTTCATTTCTTATGCAGTATCCTTTTGAAGGTCAGGGTCCCGGACTTTTGTATTTCTTTCACTTCAGTGCTTAACACATATAAATCACTCAAATTTTATTGTAACAGTCATGTAAGTAATTTAATCTGATATGAAATTTAACTTTACAGAAATATACATGTATTTACACACACACACATATACAGCTATTTCTTCTTTTTTCTTAATTCATACACCTCTCAGATGCACTAAGATCTTTTAAGAGTATTTCTAGTTATTATTTAAAAATACACACGGAATAGTGTTTCATAAAGAAATACAACAGGGCTAGATTCTTCCTCTGTGATAAAATTCCCATGGAATTACAGAAAGAATGAACTGAGCCAAACATTTTCTTCTTCAGTTTTCAGAGCAAATACTTTTTCTGTCCTTTTTTCCTTTGGCAGAGCAAATAAGTAAATGAAAATAAATAAATAAAAGCTTTCTTTCCCCAGTGCTTTAGCAGCCTTACCATCACCAACCTCTATTTACAAACACTGGATTTCAAATAGCATCATCTGTAAATAAGGCTGCCATTTCGAGCTTAAAAGCATAGCTGATGAGAGACATGATGATTGCTTAAAATATCCTAAGGGCATGAAAACTAAAGTGGAGAAAGAATTATTTAGGCATAACTAAAGCATAACTAAAGGGAGATATAACTGGATGGAGAAATACTGTTAAGTTAAAAAAAAAAAAAGAAGAAGAAAAATTTCAGGGAAAGAAACCATACACAAAAAACCCCTCAAACTTTCTTAACAGTCTATTGGGCTGTGGAATTGGCTGTAATGGAAGGTGGTAGGAAAAAGCCACGGGTGCTTCAAACTAGACCAAAAACTACCAAGGACAAAACAGAGATGAGGACAACCTCAGACAGGCAAAAGGTGTGTAAAAATGATGAAATAAATTCTCGTTTATTTTTAAGTGCACTAATTTCAAAAAATGAAAATTTATTGTTTCTCCTAATTTGATTTTACAAGAAAATATGCTAAGCAGGACACCTATGAACAATTTCTAACAGCCCTTCACTTAAAATTCTACTTTTCATTCACAGAGTGAATGATCGTTACACATACACACACCGTCTAACGTTGAGATTATATTTTAATCTTAAGGCATCTGTACTCTGTTCAAAATAAATCAAACTTGTGCACTTTGGATTTTTTCCCTCAAATCTGTTTTCCTCCATATATAAGCCTACTTAGAGTAGCAGAAAAATAAAGATCCATTGCTGTTCCCCCCCAGCTATAAAAACCACCAAGATTCTTCAGCCTGACAAATTTAAATGAATTGAAGCCATCTCCCACATGGGGATCTGCAGCACTGGCTCATAGTCAGAGATAAATTTTTCAGTAAATGTGCACCTAGGGTGAGGAAGGGAAACCTCCCTGACTTATTCTCTCCCTTTATCTCTTTCTTCAGTTACAGATTGGATAAGCAATAATTCTTTTTCTATTCTTCTTAATTTCTAAAAGACGAGGACTTCAGTAACAAGCAAGGAGATTCTATATGTTCCAGAAATTTCTGAATATAAGTAGATGATTGTTAGTCTGCCCTATGCCGGCTGGATGAGCTCCCTGATTTTAATGACATCCAGTTGTGACTGAAGGGCCTAATAGAAGGGATCCATGGAGTTGTGAGGTTAATACTGGGTCCATCTTCCTCCATTCCTCCCCTTGGTTTGAAGGATAACATGGGCCAGGGCTATATTTGTCTGTCTCTCTCCCTTGCCACTCTCCGTTCCTCTGCTATTCGGGTTTTTACGGCCCCTAAAATTCTTCTTAGTCCCTTTACATACTTACCTTTGCTCCATTTCTTGATGAACCATAATGGGTTTCAAATGCAGTAAATAATTTAAAATAAATGTTGCAGTTACATAACTGCAACATGTATTGGGGCAAAATAAACTTATTTGTTTAGACTGATCTAACAAATCCATGAATTTTGTGACAGTAGTGGACTAAATCAATTAGTATTCAGCTGAGCTAAAGTTAAGGAAATTAAGATTTCATGATTAAGTGTTCTTCATAATTAAGTGCATTGTCATATCTGTGATTGATCTACAGAACTGTGAGTTTAGCATCTTTCTTAAAATTCATCAGTAGTTTACTGAGCACCAACAGTATAACAAACCCTGCTCTGGAATTTGCACAAATGCTCTCTTATTTAATTCTCAGAACTTTATGAGTCAACTATCATTGTCATTATTTGCCTTTGGTATATATGTGGCCTACTGGAAAGGCAGTAGAACGCAGTGGGGAATGCACAGACTCTGGGGCCCAGTCACCAGCATTCACATCTCAGCTCTGCTGCTCACTGGCTGTGTGACCATTGGCAAGGTACTTAATTTCTCTGTGCTTTATTTTTCTCATCCATAAAAACCGGCCTAATAGCCAGTAAATAATATCATGGGGTTGTTACAGGGATAAAATAATCCAAAATATGCAAAGTACTAAGAAAAACACCTGGCATATAGCAATCACTATAAAACTATTTACTATTATTTTTCTATTGTCAACCCTAATAATATTCTTGAATATAGAGTTAAAGCTAGCATTTCACATACTCATGGATAGTCTAATATCTATGGACCAATCAAAAAGTGTTACTATTAAGTGTACAGTGAGATCAGAGTCATCATGGGCTCAAACACTCTGATCCAACCCTCTCTCTTATTCCCGAACTGAAGATTTTACTTCTTGCTCTGGCAAATCCATTCAGAAATGCCTACCTTTGGTATAAAGGGAGACCAGGTAACAAAGGCTGAATTTATTTCAAGAATGTTTTGGAGTGCCAATTTTATGTGTCAGGAACAGTGCTAGACTTTAAGGATAAAGATAAAAAAATAAACTAGTCCCAAAGAGAAACATGTTAAGAAATACATACTATAAAATACTATAAATGAATTCAAATTCTGCTTGGGGCAGAATGGAAGCACAGAGGTTGAATAATCTATTCCACCTGAATAGGGGAGCAGCAGAAAAAAACTTCTAAGAAGAGGCACCTGCTGAGTCTTTAAGATGAGTGAACATCGCACAATGCACAGGGAGGCGGCACAGCAGAGGCATGGAGACATTACACACAGGCTGTCCTGCTAAGGAAACCCGCAGTGATCTGCAGAGGTAGAGATTCAGAGAAGAGGAGAAGTAAGACAAGGACAGCCTGGCTCACCAAGCTAAAGAACCTGGGTTTGCACAGAAGACAATGAGCCAGTGAGGGGTTGGGCTTCAGAATGACATGATCATATCTAGGTTTTTAAAAGCCAATATTTTGGCTGTAAGCAGGGAAGACAGATTGTCTGGGGCTAAAGTAGAGACTAGGGGGTTAAAAAAGTATTCTAAGGGGCCTGGAACCAATCCCTGGAGGATATCAAGGGATGACTATATAGCTCAAATAGAGAGGATGGGGCATTCATGAGAAGTGTGTGTGTATTGTGTGTTTATGTGATTATGAGAAACAGAGTTTTAGAGGTGATAAAAACAGTATAAATCTTCTAATCTTCCCCACCCTCCCACCGTCAGTCAACTCTATAAATTGAAAAATTGAAGTCAAATATTGCAAAAGCCTCAAGAGACAGAAAGGGTTAGTGAGAAAAAAAAAAAGAAGCTTAGTCACTCGACATGGTTTCTCATCCTATTTCTGTCCTTCACCTCTTTAAGATACAGCTATTTATTTTCAGACGTGTAAATAAAACTACCTGTCCTGACTGCCTCCAGCATGGTTGAAGCATTCTACTTAATGAGATAATGCATTTGTGAGTACTTGAGAACCTCTAAAACATGCTACAGGTAAACTATTATGATACCCAGGACCTCTGATTGATTTTCCATTCCTTTCTTTGGGGGAAGAGAAAATGCCCCTAATGATGGCAAGAGAGAGGTGACTTCCTCATATTCTCATGTTCAGGTCCCTCCACTTCCAGAGGAATGGAGCAGGACTAGCTCCCAGGACCTGAGAAATGCTAGACCACAGTGGACCTCAATGTTCAGGGATGTTTGTACTTCCCACTCTTTCTCTGAAATTGAGAGTTGATCATGGGCCAAGGGTGAAGAGCAGTAATCTTATCATAGCTAAAAATGAGTGAATTTCTGAGTATTGAGTGTCCCCAGTACATGGAATAAGCTTGCTAACAAGTATCTAAAAGTATTTATATATGTCACAGACAGAAGCAATTCACCTCAAAAATGGTATGTTGGGCCTAATCCACTAGAAGATCAATAGTTGGAAACTTTTTATGTTAATTCTATTTTAAACACCTTTGCTTTACACACCTTTGCTTCTCTCTCTCCCTCTCTCTGTCCCTTTCTCTCTTTCTCTCATTATGTGCAATATTACCTGGCAAAGCATCACCATTTTAGTTAACGAATTAGGCCCTGGATCAACTTCAGGAATATAAATGAAAATAACTTACTCTGAAGAAGAGTTATAAAATCAAATTCTCTGGGTGCTACTAATATGGGAAAATAAAATCCTTGACAAGAGGCAAAGCAAAACTAGTGTTCATAGATATATATAAGATTTGAAAGTTAAGATTAACTATGCCTATATGTTCCATAAAATTTCCCTGAATCAACTGAAGGCTCCTACGAAAACTATAGCACTCAGCAAAAACATGCATTAAAAATATAGAGGGCTTATAGAAAAATATGGGCTTGACCAGACCACTTTATTGAAAGAATTTTGAATTGATTCTGTTCTAATACAAAGCTCGAAATTCAGTTCTACTATAGAACTTCGCAACAGAGCCTCAACAAACAACAATCTAAATAAAAAATTAGCACAAGGAGAAACATCATATAATAATATGTTTACATGCTGAAAGAGTTTTTAATGAAATTCATCTCTCATCCTTAAGAAAAAAACAAATACATGCATATCACATACCTCAGTCCTAAAACCAGCATCTTACTTAATGGGAAAACATGAGATGCATTTCCATCAAAATTAAGAAGAGGTTAAGAATGCTCAGCATCTTCACTACTGTTTAACACTTTATGGGAGGCATTTGCCAATGCACTTAGAAAAAAGACATCAACTGGAGACATATGAATTAGAGATGGGGGTAAAAAGAAGAGTATCATCTTTTGAGGATGATATGATAATAAGTGGAAAAGCCTAGCGTATCAAAGAATGACGTATAACAGTGAAATAATTAAGTAAGGTAAAAGGATAAAAAATAAACATACAGAAATTAACAACCTAAATATACACAAATAGTAAGTAGAGGACACAGTAGTGGAGAAAACCACATTTTCAATAATTTAATAACATACTTAACAAGAAATATGCAAAACCTATATAATAAAAACTTTAAAATACATCCTGAAGGCCATAGAAGTAGACTTAAACAATTGGAAAGACATTTCTTTATCTTGTGTAGGAAGATTCCATAGTATAAAGATATTAGTTCTCCCTAAGTTAATTTATAAGTTTAATGCAAAAATATTTAGTATAAAAAACCTTAACAATCTTTTTTTTTAGCTAGATATGTTGATATAAAATTTTATATGGAAAAATAAACATGCACAGATAGCTAGGAAAACACTGTGAAGTAAAAACTGCATGAGGATGAATTTTACCTGTTATTAAATACATATTAAAGTATCTATTGTGACTTCTTCGGCCCCCGCATTTGTGGACTGGAGAACATCACCCGAGAGCGCCGGCGCGACTTCCCTGGCCCCCCACACCTGAGGACCAGAGAACCTTGTCCGAGAGTGTATCCATATTTGCAATAAAAGACTGCCACTTTCTTACGTTCTTTGGCCTCATGTTTAATTACTTAGCTCTCCTAAATTAAGTTACATTAAGTTAAATTAAAACAGTTGGTGCAGAAACCCGACCTGGGAGGACACCCTTCCTCAACATCCCCTAGGGGTCTGAGGAACCTCCTCCCCAGCGAACCGGCTCCCAACCCAACCAGCCACCAACACCGAACAAGTGTTCCGGTTTTCCACTGGTGCCGCTCTGAGAATTTCTTCTTCAGTGAGTACTCCCCTTTGTTAACCATCTCCGTCCATTTCCGTGTCCTTGGCCTAGAGTCGTGCGCACGCCCAAGGACGTAGCCACCCTGTGGCGCAGTGAGGCCTTCAACCCGGAGACGTCCGTCTTGAAGTCCCTCAATTCTCCGTTAGTGGCTCCAGGAGCCCCCGGTCTCTAGCAGCGGCAAAGGACGCTTTGCCACTGCGTGAGGTCGGTTTCCATTTCTGGTGGTTAAACAATGGGAACCTCACAATCCAAAATCCCTAGGAACACCCCCTTAGGGTGTCTCCTCCAAAACTTGGAAGCCTTACATTTAGCCCAAGATTTAAAATGAAAGCAGCTAATTTTCCTTTCCACTGTGGCATGGCCGCAGTATAAATTAGACAACCAATCTCAATGGCCACCACATGGCACACTTGACTATAACATTCTATTAGATCTCTCTAATTTCTGCCAAAGGCTTGGAAAGTGGTCAGAGATTATCTATGTCCAAGGCTTTTGGGACTTGCGCTCTCGCCCAGACCTGTGCGCCCAGTGTTCAATGGCCCAGGTCTTGTTAGTTAAAACCCAGCCCTCAGCCTCCACACCACAAGCAGAGGAAGATTCTACTTCCATCTCAGACGAGGCCGACGGCGGGGCACCTCCCTCCCAACCTACCAAACCCCCTCCCTATGCTCCTCCTACCGCCCCTCCCTCAGCCACTCATCTTACCTCTCCCATTTCCACCCACACTCGCTCCAAGACCGCGGTAGCGGCCCCCACTAGTCAGCCCTCTACCAGTCAGCCTGCCCCAACCCCCTCTACCGGTCAGCCTGCCTCAACCTACCCGACTGGTCAGTCTGTTTCAACCTCCCCTGTTAGTTTGTTGGCCCCCCTCCGAGAGGTCGCCGGAGCCGAAGGACTAGTTAGAGTCCATGTCCCTTTTTCCTTGACAGACCTTTCCAAGATTGAAAAACGGCTTGGCGATTTCTCTGCTAACCCCACCCTATATTCCAAGGAGTTTCGATACCTATGTCAGGCATATGATCTAACCTGGCATGACTTACAGGTCATTTTGTCCTCCTCCCTTAACCCAGAGGAAAGAGAGCGTATTCTTGCAGCCGCCAGGCAACATGCAGATCAATGGCATTTAACTGACGCCACTGTCCTGTTAGGAGAGATGGCTGTCCCGTCCATAGAACCAGATTGGGATTACCAACCACAGCAGCCCGGCTGCCATAGGAGAGACATTATGGTTCAATGTCTCTTGGCCGGTATGCAGGCAGCCTCTAACAAAGTGGTCAATTTTCATAAACTAAAGGAAATCATCCAGCACCCAGATGAGAATCCGGCTTCCTTCCTAAATCGCCTTACAGAGGCACTAGCCCAATTTACTCGGCTAGACCCCACCTCCCCAGCCGGAGCAGCTGTCCTAGCCTCCTATTTTATCTCCCAGTCAGCCTCAGATATTCGAAAAAAGCTAAAAAAGGTTGAAGATGGGCCTCAAACCCCTATACAGGACTTAGTAAAATTGGCCTTTAAAGTTTTTAACTCCAGAGAAGAAGCAGCTGAGGCTGCAGAGCTAGACAAGGACAAAAGAAGGGCTGTGCTTCAGGCGCAAGCTCTAGTGGCTGCCCTCCAACCAGCGTTGCCCACTCTGCCGGCAGGGAAGACACAGGGCAAGTCTCCCAGGGGCTCCTGCTATAAATGCGGAGACCCAGGACACTGGGCAAACCAGTGTCCCCAGGTCAAGCCGGCCACTCCGTCTCATCCATGCCTTAAGTGTGGCACAACTGGGCATTAGGCAACACAGTGTCCAAATCCTCACCTGCCTACCATGCCGTGCCCAACCTGCCAACAGGAAGGACATTGGAAGTCTGATTGCCCCGCCAGCAGGGCAGGCATTGCGCCTCAACGTGGTGCTTCTCCTCAAAGGCCGAAAGGCTCCTTCCAGCTCCTACACCTGGACGACGACTGACGGTGCCCACACTTGGAGACCCCTGTCACCCTCGCCAAGCCTAGGGTAACTCTTCAGGTAGCAGGTAAGCCAATTTCTTTTCTCATCAATACGGAGGCTACCTATTCTGTTTTGTCAACCTATGGAGGTCCTAGCCAGCCATCCACTATCTCAGTAGTTAGGGTAGACGGTAAACCGTCTAACCCTCGCCAGACCCCAATGTTAAATTACTGCCTGGACTATGCATGCTTTGCCCACTCTTTCCTCATCATGCCCTCTTGTCCCACCCCCTCTTGGGACGAAACATCTTAACCTAACTCAAAACATCTATTCCCCTTCCCTTTCTCCAGGTGGCCAGGTTCTACTCAAGGATCAACACCCTCCTCAAATTTTCCCGCTTCCTCACCATTCTTCATCTTAACTTAACTGACTTTTCCCTCATAAACCCCATAGACACCCTCCTTCCCGACCCATCCCCCAACCAGTAGGTTTCCCAACTTTTTACTCTCATAGAAGACCTAGCTTGGCAGGGTGCCCTTTGTGATTTCGGCAATGTTGAACTTACCCTCTACACCTTTGTCATCATTATTATGGTTCACTCTAATTCCCCTAGTTACTCCTACTAATCCTAACTTTGTATGGAGATTCTAAACCTGGTCTACAGACAACCAGATACACTCAGTCATGCAGGGCCCTGCAGATTGTCCCCGCCCTCCACCCAGGGTTGTCACTCTGCCCTCTCCCTAAATAAAATGTGGACTCATTAGGCCAGGATGAAGGACAGATACAGGGAAGGAGAGGCTGTAACCAGAAGGCAGTAGAAAGCCCAGACCTCCCCAAAGGTCTCTGCGGCACTCAGTCCCTGTTGAGTCACAGATAGGGAGAAGCCAGGAGGTAGGGGAGTTGGTGAGGGGAGCAGCCTTGGTGAGCGGGAGGTGGAGAGACGGAGACGAAGATGGAGATGGAGACAAAGAGATGCAGACAGAGATAGAGAGAGACAGAGGTGGAGAGAGACAAAAACAGAGATGGAGAGAGAGACAGAGGTAGAGAGAGACAGAGAGAGAGAAAAACAGAGATGGAGAGAGACAGAGAGAGACAGGTGGAGAGAGACAAAGACAGAGATGGGGAGAGACAGAGATGACAGAGATGAAGAGAGAGAGAGAGACAGAGATGAGGAGAGACAGAGATGAAGAGAGACAGAGATGAAGAGAGACAGAGTGAGACAGAGATTCCTTTTTGCTACTCTACACCAAACTCTTCATGGTGTAATTGCACATAAGCTCCCAGCAGGACCCAGACGGCCCCTGTTGGAGGCTACTTTTGGTGTAACCAAACTCTATCTAAAACTCTTAACCATACCTCCATCACCCAGTCCCTTTGCGTTCCGGCATCTTTAGTGCCTAGCTTAACCCTATATAGCGAAGGAGAATTGTCTAAACTAGCTTCCCAGCTCAGCTCCAGCAATAACATCCAAAAGCGGGCTGTTTTTCTTCCCTTAATTATCAGGGTTTCCCTAGCTTCAACAATTTAACGCCCCTTTAACCCCCGGACCACCGGTATGGCTACCGCCTGTAGTACAGCAGATGCTTCCATTCCTAATTCCCATACTAATCCTCTGCCTTATGTTATGTCTTGCTCCTATTCTAATAAAATTTTTCCGAGCCAAGGTCCAAGAGATCACCCGAGTCACCTTCAACCAAATGCTCCTACATCCCTACACCCAACTGCCAACCTCAGACCCTAACTATGCCCCTTAACAGCAGGAAGCAGCCAGACAGACCACGGCACCCTAAATTCTTATAATCAATAAGAGGTTGGACTGTTTGGGTGAAGGAAAAGGAACAAGATGGAGGAAGGTGAACAAGATGGAGCAGTCCCTGTTGTTTCCGGGTTCTTCATCACAGATTTTCCCACGCCCGGGAAAAGAACCAAATCAACTGAGCATGCGCAGAATGACGTCAAGCCGGGGACACCGAAATTCAAGAAGCCACTCCTACACACACGCCCCAAACTCCTCCCCTTCCAGCTCCCAGGCATAAAAGTCCGCCGCCGGCAGGAGCCGGTGTGACTTCTTCGGCCCCCGCATTTGGAGAACATCACCCGAGAGCGCCGGCGCGACTTCCCTGGCCCCCCACACCTGAGGACCAGAGAACCTCGTCCGAGAGTGTATGCATATTTGCAATAAAAGACTGCCACTTTCTTACGTTAAAAAATAAATAAATAAATAAAGTATCTATTATTGAAACAGCATAGCACTGGCACATGAGTAGTCAGATAAAACAGTAAAAGAAATTCCAGAAACAGACAATTACCTATGGGAATGGAGAAGATAATTCAGGTGGCACCTCAAATCACTGGGGCAAAGATATAGTTAGATAAAGACTTATTTGGTAAGTCAAAATCCAGATAAAAGAAAAGAGCCAATAAAAGAGTGATTCATTTGATTAAATAAACATTAAAAAATAGCTTTGCATGACAGAAAACACCATAAGCAAATTCAAATTCAATGACAAACCAGTAGAAAATATTTGTAACATTTATCACAAAGAGCTAATCTTGCATATATATGTATGTATTTATATATATGTGAATACATCCCATATATAGGTGTGTGTAGGTGTCTATATGTGTGCATGTATCTTAAAACTTGAAGGAATAAAGATCCAAATCGTGGGCAAAATATATGAATAGATAATTTACCCCAAAAGATAGAAATTAGATCTTAATCATTTGAAAAAGATGTTTCATATCACTCATGGTAAGAGCAATGCAATATAAAGCTTCTCTGAGATACTATTTATCACCTATCAGATTGAAAAAGTTTAAAAACTTGACAACACGTTCTATTAGTGAGTTAGGAAACAGACACTTTTACATATGAGGAAATGCAAATTGATACAACTCTGTGGAGGTTGAATTGGCAATGTCTATCAAAACTAGGAAATTACACTGATATACCTCTCCAAATATAAAAATGTGAATGCAGAAGGCTATTTCTTTCATCATTGTTTTGAATTGCATAATACTGGATACAATATAGATTCCCAAATATAGAATAGTGGTTAAAAACAACCACGATGCATTTTTCACACAATGGAGCACTATCTGTTTAAAAAAGAAAAGGAGGAGGAGGAAGATCTCTACGAATTTATGCAATGTGATTTCTAAGATACACGGTTGAGTTAAAATTTTAAAAATGCAAAGTACAAAAGAGTGTTTACACTAGGCTATCTTTTAAGATAGTTTAACTTAGTAAAAAAGGAAGTTGTTCTTGAAACTGCAAAGTGAGACACTTCTTGCACTAAAGGAGGGTATCTATGATGAATTTTCAAATTTTTACTCAAATAATCAGATATGGAAAATGTTTTCTCTTTAATTATGAGAGTTTACCCCTAATTGCTACCAGCCGATAACATTCTGAGGAAAATTTTATAAGAGCCAACAACATTTCCTGAGTTTGTTGATATTATTCCCTTTTACCAAAAGCCTCTGAACCAACCAAACAAAAAAGCACTGCAGACTATATTGCTGTATTGCCAATAATTCGCACTGTTTTGAGGAAATGGGTTCTCCTAAGGCCAATAAAGTGAATTAGAAGCCCAGCTTTGTCACTTACTAGTTGTGTGATCATGTGACCATGGGCTCCTTCATTTCTGAGCTTCAGCTTTTTCAACTGTAAAACTAAGATATTAAAAATACTTTGACCGGGCACGGAGGCTCACACCTGTAATCCCAGCACTTTGGAAGGCCGAGGCCGGCGGATCAGGAGGTCAGGAGACGGAGACCATCCTGGCTAACACAGTGAAACCCCGTCTCTACTAAAAATACAAAAAAATTAGCAGGCGTGGTGGTGGGCGCCTGTAGTCCCAGCTACTCGGGAGGCTGAGGCAGGAGAATGGCATGAACCCGGGAGGCGGAGCTTGCAGTGAGCCGAGATCACGCCACTGCACACCAGCCTGGGCGACAGAGCAAGACTCCGTCTCAAAAAATAAAATAAAATAAAACAAAACAAAATAAAATAAAATACTTCATATGGTTGCTGTGAGGATGAAAGAAGATACTGCATGTAAATGCCTGGCACACACTCAATAAAAGTTCCCATTATTACCGTCTCCATTAGCATTGTACATTTTCTGTGGCTATGCCACAGCACAGCACTGAGCTGTGTATGTTGCAAAGACACACAAGCACACACACACAAACGATTATAGGCACAAATAGATATGCCCAAATGCTACCCAGACTTATATTTCACGCCTTCCTCCCCTTTGTTCCAGCTCGGTAACCTTAATGTATTTCGTGCATCACATTCTCATTATGATCTTGGGGACTTTGCTCATAAAGCTCCATCCACCTACAATGTCCTGCTTCTTATTTTTCAATGCCTTATTTGAGTCCCTACACATTGCTTCAGTCTTTCCCACAGTATTCAGAATCCACTGAGCTTTCAGAGTTAACTGGTCTCTAACAGGCTAGAGTCTATTGACTTATGTTCTTCAGTTATTTTCTGTGTTTACATCATGTTACAGCAACGAGCGTTTAAACTCACGGAGAGTAGGAGCCATCTCTTATTTCTCTAATATACCCACCATAGCACCTAGCAGTATATGTCACATATTGTTGATTATCTAAAAACTCTCATCAAGTTGAATTTATTTGAAAAGTGTCTCAATACATTTTTGTAATTATGTTTCAAGTGTAAGAGACCAAGTATTACACAGCGGTGCAGTCATATTGGACTACAAATTTATAAAATCCCTCCCACCCCTGTGACTCTATGACAAATAATTTAGGAATTCTATTACACAAATTATGCCATCATATAATTTTATCTATTAACCTCAAGGGGACGTTATCAGTTGTGGAAATTTTTTTGACAGGTTGTCATATTTCAATCCAAGTTATAACAGATTCTGGCACTCTGAAAATCTTGATTTAATATGCCAGAAATAGACAGTGAGTGCCACTGATGTTCTTGTCCATTCAAAACTAAATTCATTCCTCAGGGTCATAGAATCACATCTCAGCAATGAGATTTCAACACCGGTCCCGATTCAGGTTAATGAATGAGATCTCATGCACACAGGCCTTATATAGAAATAATAAATGGATTTGAGTTTTCTCCTCTGGCTATCAGGTTCTTTTTCACTCCCACCTCCCAATAGTTTAAGGAGAAAAACAACTGCAAAAATCCTAGACAGAATTGGGAAGGAATAAATTTCTTAGTCAAAATCTAATTTGCCTTGTAAGTCAGACATAAGCCTAGGGTACAAAAACAAAATGACAAGAATAAAATCATGAGATATGGCATATGGTTTGGGCTATATTAATATAAACTGAAAAGCAAGTAGTCATTTAGAGCATTTCTATTCAAAATAAAGTGTACTTTATGTGGTAGGCAGAATAATTGCCCCTAAAGATGTCCATGCTCTGATTCCCAGAACCTGTGTGTATGTTCCCTTACATAGCAAAAGGTGTAGCAAAATTACACCTTAAGGATCTTAAGATGGGAAGATTACTATGATTATGCAGGTATTCCCAATGTAATCACAAAAAGTAGAAGAGAGAGACAGAAGAGAAGAACGAAAGGGAAATGTGACTATGGAAGTCTGATCAGAGAGATGCAATGATGCTAACTTTGAAGATGGATGTAGAAGGCCATGAGCTGAGGAATGTAGGCAGCCTCTTAGAAGCTGGAAGAAGCAAGAAAAACGATTCTCGCCTAGAACCTCCTGAAAGGAAAGCAGCTTTGCTGACACCTTGATTTTAGCCAGGTGAGATCCGTGTTGAATTTCTAACATACCAAATTGTAAAATAATAAATGTATATGTCGTAAGCAACTAAGCTTGTAATAGTTTCTTATGGTGACAATAGAAAACTAATACACTTTACCTCCAGTAGAATGTAATCTCTATGAGGGCATGACCTCTGACTTATTTGTTGCCGTATTTCCTAAGCTTAGAATAGTGCTTGAGCCAGTACAAACACTTTGTATGTAACCTTTAAATGCAATATTGATGTAACATTTTATACTTTACCAAAACAGTCTCAGTATATTATCAACTTTTACGACATTCTTGTTGTTTTGTACTTAGGCATCATCAGCATCAACTGAATTTTGTGGATAAAAAATATTCAGTTATTTCTCCCAGGCTATCCAGCTACTTAGAGATAAAGTCACAGCTTGAGGCCACGTCATTTAACTTTGGATCCAGTAATGTTTTCACTGTAAAACTGCTTAATTGCAGCTTTTAAAAGAGAAAAAAATGGACTGACCAGGATAATTGTCAACCTGCCCCCATAGAAAGGAATCTTAGTTCAATCAGTTACAAGAAACACATGTCTAAACCAGGATAACACTATCTAATCACATTTGATTTTGAAGATCATTCAAATTAGGAGTGAAATGACATCACATCTTAAAAGAAATGTCTTGACATGCCACTTGGATATCTCATCATTCAAAAGGGAGAAGGTGCCCCTAGGTTCTTTCCCCAGTTAAAGGGCATGAGCAGTAACTACTGTGGTTGCTCCTAGATCCAGGTACTGTAACAAGAGGAAAAGTAGTCACAGCTCTGCCAAAGAACTATCATAGAATCAAGAAGGCCATACGAGGGAACAGACAAGCCTACTCCACAGTCACTTTGTGCACAGGAATTTTACTGTGGGTCTTCTCTAATTCCATTCTGAGCTTCTTTGGTGGCTGTATTAGTCTACTGCAGCATGAAAAACTGCCCCAAAACTTAGTTATTTATAACAACAATATTCAGTTATTATTTCTCTTGGTTTCCATATGTCATGAATTCAAAATGGGCACAATGGAGATGGCTATCTTTGCTCCACAACATCTAGGAGCTCAGCTGGATACCTCAAGAGGCTGGAGGCTAGAGTGAACTGAAGGCATGGCTGAGGCTAGAGGATCCTCTTCCAATGTAGCTCACTGTGAGACTGGTAAGCTGGCGCTGGATATTGGCAGAAGGCCTTCATTTTTACATGGGCTTCCCCATGGGACTGCTGGAATGCCTTCACTGGGATAGTACCTAGTTTTTCCTAAAGTAAATAAGAAACCAAAGTAGAAGCTGCAATGCATAGTATTATCTGGAGTCACATACTATCATTTTCACAATATTTCCTTGGTCACACAGGTCAGCTCTGATTCAATGTGAAAGACAGCTACACAAAGGCATGAATACCAGGAAGCAAGCACTAACGAAGGCCATCTTGAATGCTGGCTATGACACTGGCAGAATCAAAGAACTTTGCTCTTAGGAACCACCTACAAAATTTCTAGAACCAAAAACTGCCTATCCTGAAAAAATAGAATGATGCAAGATTGTGTGTGCTCAACCTTAGTTTTCCAAGGGAGATAATCCTTTCCCATTTCCTAATTCTATTGCCCATGCACTCTATAGAATCTGCTTTCCCTCCAATGGGGAGAATATTAGTCAGGATAGGCTAGAAAAGAAAAGGATTGGATACAACAAATAAACCACCAGATTTTAGTGTTTTAATATGAATTTTTTTGTTTCCTTTGTTTAAATTAATATTGCAAGGAGCAGTGAAGGTTGTTGGTTCTTCTGAGAGTCTCTTTCCAAGGGATGAATCAGGGATTTACCATTGTCATTGGAAAAGAGAAACAAGAGTGTAGAAGATTGTCCAGGGTGGTGTATGGTCAGACCTGGAAGTAGTCCCTCAGTCACATGGGCTCAACGTAACCACAAGGGAAGTTGGGAAATTTGGTCTTCCCTAGTGCCCAGAAGGAGGAAATGGCATTGGTAGGAATCAAGACAGTTTCTGCCATATTTCTGGGCCACATGAGCTACCTAAGTCAATCTATTACCTTGATGTCAGAGAGATCTTTGTAAAATGTCTGATTTGATCATGCTAGTTCCCTGTTTCCAAACTATTACTTAAGACAAAGACTGAGGTTCATAACAAAGCATTCAATGCCCTTGATCACTAACCTTAACTATTTTTCTTCCCACACATCTAGTCATGTCTCGCTTCTCTTCAGGTTTCAACTCTGCTGTTCTCTCTGTCCCATTGCTTCTCATGAGCTTAAGATTCTAATTCTGGCTCTTAGTTGCATAATAACTTGAAGCAAGTGCTTTCAACCTCTCTATAAGCCTCAGCTTCATGATTTGTAAAATACAGAATAATAATATCCACCTCAGCATTCTGAAGATTGAGAATACACACACACACACACACACACACACACGCACACACACACACATATATATATATAGAGAGAGAGAGAGAGAGAGAAAGAGAGAGAGAGAGCACACAGCACCTGGAGCATAGAAGTAACTCAATAAATTCCAGTTGTTAAATGAATTCTTTTCCTTTTATTTTGTCATATGATCAAACCATTGTGCTTAAAGAATAACGTTATACCACATTATTATTATTATTACAAATTTCCTATTATTTTGAAAGGAATTTAAGAGCGACTGAAAGCAGTTTCAATCTCAGTCATACTGCTTGGATTTAGACCCAGGTTTTACCACTTATAATCTTTGTGAACTTGGAAAAACTAACCTTTTTGAAATCTCAGTTTCTAGACCTGTTAAGTTTGTTAAGTGAAGCTAATAGTTGTACTTATTTTATAGCACCGTCATTAGATTAGGATTAATTGAGGTAATAAATTATAAAATACATTTTGGTGTCTTGTTCATAGTAGTTGCTTAATAAAAATGGCTATTGATAATTTTACTACTATATATCATGAATTTCTACCATGGTTCAAGTACTCTGCTAGGTATTTAATTCTTACAATAGTCCCCTTTTTTGAATAACATATTAAATTTGAGACTACCAAAAGTTAAGCAACTTTTCCAAGATCACACAGCTATTACATTTAAGTTGAAGTATGAAGGCAGGCCAGCCTGATCCAGGCATCTGTGCACTTTCTGCTCTATTACTCTATCTCCCAAACTCAATGCACATTCCTCCAAAAGTGTTGGTTTTCAATGGAGTATTGAGCATAATGAAGGTACATATTCCTGCAATGACAAGCAGAACTGGAAGCTTGACTTCTACAATGAGAGTGAATATAAAGTCTAGAATATAAACATACTCCACCTTAGCTTATCTTCCAAGGAGCCTACCCTGCCATGCCCCCAGAGACACTGTCCATGGATGCCAGGCCAGCTTTCTAGCCCTCCCATAAAGCAGCCAAGGGACATCATGGGCCCTTTCCAGTTTGGTTGGTTTGGTATTACAACTGTTTTTTAAAGTAATCCAAATTCCCTCTAAACTTGTTATTCAAAGAAAGTATTCATTATTCAAAGAACAACACTTGCCCCTGCCACAGGCTTTGTTTCAGGGCCTGCTTCCCTGAAACATTTCAAGTACAGCCTACCGCACTGCCAACATCCTCATGTGCAAGCTTAGCCATCAGTGACTCCAGCCAGCAAATAATTTACAAATTTAAGACAGCATGTGTTCCCAAACACTCATTTCATTTTGCTTTTTTTACTTAAGTATGTTGTCCTGAACTTGGCCAAAAATAGGTGCTAAGATGTAGAACCCTTCCAAAGGGTAGTCTATGACATGCCTAATGATTTTTCATTTCAGTAGTGCCCCACAACTTCAGGGTATTAATCTGTTATTAGAGATCAGTTGATTGGTAAATGTTACCTACCCACTCTTCCCATCCAACTCTAAGTGTGATTCCTCCTTTGAGGACTTCTCTGGCAATTCCAAGTGCACAGTGACTACCTGGGAGCTAGCACTGGTCATCCCACGTGCAGTTACATAGTTGCCTTTGACATTATTCATTCAATGTGTATTAACTGAACACTAACTTTATGCCGGACACTGTTCTAGATGCTGTGTATGCAAAACTAAGTAAGATAAAATCCCTACCGTCTTGGAATTTACACTCTAATGGAAGAGTCAAACAACAAATACATAAATATTTACAAATGTCAGGTAATGCTAAGGAGAAAAATAAAACTGGGTAAAGGGGCAAAGATTTCTGGGGAGAGCACACCATTTTAGGAGAGTGGTCAGGAAAGTCCTCTGTAAAGAAATACCATTTGAGCCAAGACCTAAATCAAGTTAATTCATACAAATGTATGGGTGAAGAGTGTTCAAAGCAGAGAGAAGAGCCCTTATGTGTTTATATGCACAGTGTATTCAAGAAACATCAAGGAAACCAGGATTGGTAAAACCCAGTGACAGCTGGGAAGATGAATAAAACATGAAGTCAGAAAAAGAGGCAGAGGTGAGAGCAGGTACAACTTTCAAATTTCATTCTAGAAGTAAAGGTAATATATTGGAAAGTTGAAACAGGAAAGGAAGATGATGTGGTAGACATTTTTGAATTATCAATTATGTGAGAAAGAGAAGTGGGTGAAGGGACAATGGCAACATTGGAGGCTGGAAAACAAGTTAGGTTTTCTCTGGTCCTGATGAGAAGACACGGGTTTGGCCTAAGATCTTGTGACACTATTCTTTGACTACCGTGTTGTTTCTATGGCTTTGTGTGCTTTTGCTTTATTTCTAAGTGAGATTGTAAGTAATCAACAGCCATGATGGGGAAAAAGAGCAATGAAGGAGATGGAGGTGGGTGAGAGTAAAGGTAAAAAATGAGGGAGAAGAGGAGAACAGTTGCCTCAGATGATATTTCTTAGTAATCTCCAGAATGTTTGGAACAAAATATAACTTTGCATTTTCCAGTTACATCTTTTGATAGGATTTTAGACTTTCATTCATATAGTATACACACACACACACACACATATATATATATATATATATATATAAATTTTTTATTTTCATAGGTTATTAGGGAACAGGTAGTGTTTGGTTACATGAATAAGTTCTTTAGTGGTGATTTTTGAGATTTTAGTGCACCCATCGCCTGAGCAGTATACACTACACCCAATTTATACATTTTATCCCTTACACATTTCCCACCCTTTCCCCACTGAGTCCACAAAGTCCATTGTATCATTCTTATGTCTTTGCATCCTCATAGCTTAGCTCCCACTTATGAGTGAGAACACAAAATGTTTGGTTTTCCATTCCTGAGTTACTTCACTTAAAATAATAGTCTCCAATCTCATCCAGGTTGCTGTGAATGACAATAATTCATTCCTTTTTATTGCTGAGTAATATTCTATCACATATATACCACTGTTTCTTTATCCACTTGTTGATTGATGGGCATTTGTGTTGGTTCCATACTTTTGCAATTGTGAATTGTGCTGATATAAACATGCATGCACAAGTATCTTTTTCGTATAACGACTTCTTTTCCTCTGAGTAAACACCCAGTAGTGGGATTTCTAGATTAAATGGTAGTTGTACTTTTATTTCTTTAAGGAATCTCCACACTGTTTTTCACAGTGGTTGTACTAGTTTACATTCCCATGGCAGTGTAGAAGTGTTCCCTGTTCACCAAGTCCATGTCAACATCCATTTAAATTTTTTTTTTTTATTATGGCCATTCTTGCAGGAGTAAGGTGGTATCACATTGTGGTTTTGATTTGCATTTCCCTGATCATTAGTGATGTAGAGCATTTTTTCATGTTTATTGGCCATTTGTACATTTTCTTTTAAGAAATGTTTTCATGCCCTTAGTCCGCTTTTTGGTGAGTTTGATTGTTTTTTCCCTGCTGATTTGTTTGAGTTATTTGCAGATTCTGGATGTTAGTTTTTTGTCAGATGTATAGATTGTGAATGAAGATTTTCTCCCATTTTGTGGATTGTCTGTTTACTCTGCTGACTGTTCCTTTTGCTGTGCAAAAGCTCTTTAGCTTACTCGAGTCCCAGCTAATTATCTCTGTTTTTATTTGCACTTACTTTTGGGTTCTTGGTCATGTAATCCTTGCCTAACCATGAGGTGAAAGACCTCTACAAGGAAAACTATAAAACACAGCTGAATGAAATCATAGATGACACAAACAAATGGAAACACATTCTATGCTCATGGATGGGTAGAATCAATATTGTGAATGTGACCATATTGCCAAAAGCAGTATGCAATTCAATGCAATTTACATCAAAATACCACTATCATTCTTCACAGAACTAGCAAAAACAATCCTAAAATTTATATGAAACCAAAAAAAAAAAAAAAAAAAAAAAAAAAAGCCTGCATAGCCAAAGCAAGACTAAACAAAAACAACAAATCTGTAGCCATCACATTGCCTGATTTCAAGCTATACTATAAGCCCATAGTCACCAAAACAGCATGGTACTGGTATAAAAATAGGCTCATATACTGATGGAGCAGAATAGAGAACCCTGCAATAAACCCAAATACTTATACCCAACTGATCTTTGAAAAAGCAAACAAAAACATAAAGTGGGGAAAGGACACTCTATTCAACAAATGGTGCTGGGATAATTGGCTAACCACATGTAGGAGAATGAAACTGGATCCTCATCTCTCACCTTATACAAAAATCAACTCAAGATGGAGCTAGGACTTAAATCTAAGACCTGAAACTACAAAATTCTAGAAGATAACACCAGAAAAACCCTTCTTATAGTACATTTTTAAAGACTTTCCTTATTTAGGTTACTCCTATGTGTTCTGTGGTTGTATCTTTGAGATCCAATCTTAAAGTTACTTGTGCATAAGAAGCACTTTTTTGTTGTATTTATTTTTATTTTTATTTTTTAACATATAGTTATTTATGGTGACTTAGGGGAAATGTTGGTGGAGTTCACACAGGTGGGGAAAAATTCTTCCAAGACACTTCTTTGTGCTTTGGGAGTCTTGTCTTAAGTCACTGAATTTCTGAGCAAAAAAGAGCAAATTGAGCAATGTTCTCTGTGTTAAGTTTGGCTTCACTCCATGGTCATTTTCACCTTCTGATTATTGTCACTTTAAATGTATGTATTATGCATACTTGGTCTTTGTGTTTTCACACAGGTGGTTCTCTAAAACTTATGTCAAATGAGGCTTTTGGGGACATTTTTTTAAAAGAGCTATTGTGGAACAGAGTAATAGTAGGAACATATACCAATATTAATAATATTTGTTTGCTTTTTAAAGACATTAAGATATTTGCCATAAGATTTTCCTAACTTTGTAGTCTAACTTTAATGACAAAAATAAAAATTAAGTCATTAGGTATAACTCTAAATTTCTATGCAAAAATATGTTTTGCTTTTTATTTGTTAGGCACCTGTGCTAATAAAATCATTGGATTTTGAGTTTGATAGCAGTCTTAATAAAAGTAAGATGATAGAAGCAGCAATAAAACCTATCATGCATGATTAAGTATGGAGGGGCAAATTAATCTGGTACTGCTTTGACAGAAAATTTCCCTTTGTTGCGCTTATATGCCTGTAGTTTGTACCAATGGCTTTTGTGTTTCTCTAGTTTAATCATGCCTTTAAGGTGAAGAGTTACATGCTTATGATAGAATATCAAACTCTAGATGTTTATTCAGGAAATGCACAGAGGTCAGAGCAGGCACAGGGTCATGTGCTGCCTATGGCGTTTACACTAAAGGAAAAGCCTAATGTTTTGCAATCATTCTATATTTAAAATATCTTTTAAGGAAATTTTCTAGTTTTAGTACTTTAGTAGTAGATGATATATTTTTTCCTCTTAAACTGAGACTGGAAAATAAGGCTTATTTAGGATTAAGAAAAATTGAAGCAAATTTTATGACCTACAGTACCCCTAAATGTCCACCTTCCATTCCATACATAGGTTTTCGAGGCATGTGAAATGTTGGAGACAAAGAGATGGTAATCTTCTATGAAAAGCATTATGAAGTTCAGAACAAGGGTAGAATTTAACATCCCTGTTTTTGAAAAGATTAAGAGTCTGAGTCTGTGATTATTAAGATGCACAAAATGTGTTGTTAAATCATTTTTGGAGTATGATAATTTCTAAGTTTATATGCAAATGATATAATTATAGTAAAATGTAATGACAGGAGAGCAGAAACTTGTGTTGGTCTGTAATGTATAAATCAGTTACCTAACGATGAATAGCTATCAGCTTCAACACTTTGCCAGTTATACTGTATTTTGCTGTGAAATAAATAAATAATGTCCATATTGCTTTTTGCTTTATCGAAATTTTTTTTTTTTTAGTTCCTTTCTTATATACTCTGATCAAAAGGATCCTTAGTCAATGTCAGTTCTCAGGAAATGTAAGATAATGTCTAGGTTAATGTATCAACAGTTTCAGTCTAAATTATTTGTGGAAAGATGATAAATCACCTTGTTTGCATTTACACTTTCAATAATACTGTAAATTCACTTTGAATTACTTTCATTTGAATTGCATCAGTGATATAGAATTTTCCTAGATTTCATGAAAGACTTCACTCCCATGAATGGCCTGTACCCCATAGAAATCATTTCATAATTGAGAAAGAATGATAAATATCTAAAAATAAGGAATCATTTTTTATTCAACAGGTCTAACTGACTTGAAGTTCCTATCTAACCTAATTTTAATTCTAATTAACTTCTTCTGGGCCAAGGGTATCTGCATTTGAATTTGGGGGAAAACAATTAAAGATGTATATCTAAATGTAGAATAGTAGTTATTAATGAAGATTATAGCTGGTAAAAATAAAATTTTCTACATGGTCCTAATATTCCACCAAAAAAACAAAAACAAAACCAAAAAGAACTGTAACTTCTATGTAGCATCCAGAACTAATGTGTGGACTATGAAGTTCACATGGGAGCAGTCCAGAACCTTAAATGTCTTTTAAAAAGAGAAGTAGTCATAGGAAATCTCTGATCACACCTTATCAGGAACAAGAGTTAGGATTATCATATAGTTCATCATCCAAATCAGAATAAAAAGTGTTTAAGAGGAAGTAATTATAATTGCACTGGAACATAAGGGAAAACTAGGACTGTCCTAGGCAAACCAATCCCATCAACAATGCTAGTGTTGTCGGTAGTGAAACTTTGCCCTGAGTGAAAATATTCTTTTGACAATTATCCCTGAATCTTACCTTGGTGCAGAAAGCTTTCTTTTAATTTTTAATTTTTTTAATTATTTTTTCTGTTTTATTTATCTCCCAGCTTTATTGACTAGAATTGACATATAACACTGTATAATTTATAATTTTTATCATCAGTAGACTGCCTGGTTCCACTGCGACATGCCTGGCGTTTGGGTCTACACAGGCAGGCTCAGGACTGTAGTTTATGGTGGTGGGCCTGGGTGCTAGGTTGCTGGAAGAGAGGGGTATTGGAGCCTGTATCTGTGGGGCCCTGCCTAAAGCCTGGATTCATAGGAGCTGAGCTGGTGCTGGGGCAAACTTTGGTCCTGCGTCCAAGAGGGTAGGTCTGTTGCCTGGAACCATGGGAACCAATCTGAGTTCGGATTCTCAGGGGTGCATGGGTCTGCAATTTTCAGGTGTAGTCCTGGCACCTGAGCACGTAAGAGGCCATACTGGCACTGGGGTCTGCTGGAATTGGTCCGGATCCAGGGTCTTTTAGAGCCTGGGGGCACAGGGGTCAGTCTGGTGTCAGGGTTTAATAGTGTGGGCTTGATTTCGGGATCCACAGAGAAGTCCAGGTGTCTATCATTGATAGTTGCTCCAGGAAGAAACCATCAATGTTTAGATCTTTCTACAGACCTTGAACTAATCTAGGTCCCTACTTTTACGAACGGAAAACTGGAACCACATTGTTCTTTCTGATGCAGACATCGTAATTGTCTACGCACATCATCACCTACTCCTTTTTTCTTGCTACCAAAACCCTAGTTTTGTTCAACTTGCAAATAGTAACATGTAACAGAAGTAGCTGGACTCTCTCCAGGCCCAGGGGATAATTCTGGATGGGTCCAAGGTGATCAGGATATTAGCATTCCTTTGTACTAGTGGCCAGTTCAGGAATGAGAATGAGATGCAATTCTGGGCAATAAATGGAAGGTCAAAACTGCTAGTTAGGAAGGAGTAGCTCTGGAAAATGGTTTCTTTGTTTTAGAAAAAGAGACATGTGAGAAGATACAGTCCCTCCTCTTCCTCCTGCCTTGGGACACTATAATCCTTAGGTGAGGGTATCAGTTAGGATGTTGTCAGCCACAAAACACAAGTCTGAAGACACAATTCCTATATCATGTAGATGACCAAAAGCATTATATTAATTTTCTATTACTGTATAACAAATTCCCCCAATCTTAGCTGTTTAAAACAATACAAAAATTATTATCAGTTTATTCCATGTATAGCTAACTGGGTCTTCTGCTCAGGATCTCACAGCTCTGTAATCAAGGTGTTGGTCAGGATACATTTTCTTCTTTTAATTTATTTTATTTTCAATTTTTATAGACAGGATGCACTTTCAACTGAAAACTCAACAGGGGAAGAATTCACTTGCAAGCTCATTAAGGATGTTGGCAGAATTCATTTCTTTGCAACTATATGACTGAACATCCCCAATTTTTTTCTGGCTGTTGGCTAGAGGCCACCCTTGGGTTTCATAGGATGCCCACAGTCCCTAGAGCTATTCTGTTGTTCTTTTGCCACATAGGCTTCTCCAACATAGCTACTTGCTTCATTAAGGCCTCAAGAAGAGTTCCTCTGTGTACCTTCTGGAACTATTTGTAGGAAAGAAAAAGAACATAATGATTTTCCACAAGTAAAAACAAACTTGTGAGCTGGCTTTAAAAGTGGCTGGATAGAAAAGCAGAATTGGACCCAGCAAAAGTATAGCATAAACATTCATATCTTTATTTGTTTGTGCATTCATTTATTTATGTATTCATTCAATGGACATTATCCATTAAGACTAAGTCCCTTAAGTATGTATCATCCATTGGATGAATACATAAATAAATGAATGCACACACAAATGAACATATGAATGTTTATGCTATACCTTTGCTGGGTCCATTTCTGCACATAGAATTTAGGCTAGGAGCTCTGGCAGAAGCAAAGATGAATCATACACACACACATAATCTAATGGAGTCACGGAGAAACAAAAAAAAAACAATTAAGTATAAAATAACACAGAAACTATTAACAGCCTTAAAAGATTAACATGCCTTGGCAAGGACTGATGCTTGCTTTTACTACCATTAAGCTTGCCTAGAGGAGAAAGAGAGTGTGCCCAGCAGGAACCCACAGGTAAATCAGAACTTTCAAACATTTGGGAGAGAGAACATTCTTGGTAGAAGAACAGGTAAACAAAGGAAAGAAGAAGAAAAGTGCTAAGAATTTATAGACATGAGCAGGAGAATCTTACAGTACAATATGACAGGAGAACAGCACAAAAAGCTCACGGGATCAAAATAAAGAGGACTTCCAAGTTAGGTGAATAGAAAAAGAAGATGCCAGAATGCATAATATTCACATTAAGTATTTTTCATGAGACTTTCATTTTCACTTATGCCAACTGAAGATCATTTATAAGAATTAGGGCAACTAGGGGATGGGGAGGCTTCTGGATCCAGTATGAGTTTAGATAAAAACAGCAAATTATTGGAGTTTACATTATCATAATTACCGTAGAATAAAAGAAATACTTAATTTATTCATGAGAAACTATTTCAAATGTAGTTATGTGATAGATAACATCTGCTTATGGGAAAGCAAAGCTACCCCTAGAAATTAAATTATTTTCCTCTTCCTCCCACCTTCTCCCTTCTCTGTACCCCTTTCCTAATGTTTAGTCATCTGGTGTCCTCATGAATACCATTCTTAGAAGCATCCCATCCCAGTATACCACAAATGTCTCATAGTAATTTTTTTTTTTTTTTTTTTTTTTTTGAGACGGAGTCTCGCTCTGTCGTCCAGGGGCGGATCACAGTAATTTTTAAAGGGATTAAAATCTTAAGACATAAGCAAAACTGTAACTGAGGTAATTCTGGACAGGAACCAAGAGCGAAAGCTTCACCCCTTCATTAGGACACTAAGCTTGGCAAACAGTGTGTCCTCTAAGATTGTAAGATTGCAATCCTGATACTCCTGGAAGGTGTCCAGCCTAGTCTCAGTGCCTCATATGCGTGGCTTGCTTGACAGTTAAAATGCTCTCACTTGCTCTCTGCCTCCCCTTCACCCAAATTTATTCAATATCCACCAACTCAAATCCAGTGGCCTTTTGGGATTTTAAAATAGCAGAGCTTTGGGGTTATGTGTATATGTGTCCTTCTGTGTAATACTAGAGTCGAGCAAATGATGTGAGAGGCATACGAGTCAATACACTTTCAGTAAGCAAATCATTGGATTTGTGAGCATGTGGAAGGATGCCTGGTATAGTTTCTTAATTGTGTACCTTTTGGATTTATTTTTTTTTCTTTGCTGTTTATTTCTTCCTGAGAACTCACTCTTAAGCTCTTATGGACTTACATTTTGGAAAAGAATAAAATCCTCAGAACGTATGCATTAATATTTGAGACAGCTATAAACAGTATTCCACTGAGACCAAATGGGAAGTCCATTAATGAAAAAAAGAGATGGATTTTATTTTCATTTCATTTTTGAAAATACAAATAGTCTCATGCTAGGAGGAATAAACAAATGTTTTGCAGCTCTCATCTTAGCCCATAGAATAGGAGATGGATGGGGGAGTCAGGGAGGGGGGAAAAAGCATTCAGTCTTTAGTGTTCAGAAAATACTAGAGAATAAGCAAATGAATGAGGCTCATATTTACTTTTGGGTTTTCCACAGTTAATATCTGCAAGCATATCATCAGGCTACTATACTCCTGGCACTGCTTTAAGCCTTGAATGGGCAAAATATGGCATGAATTCCATCCTGAAGACCATAACCACAAATTTGGCCCTAGATCCCCAGTCAGTCAGTTATCTGACAAATTTAAGGACTATGTGTTCTGTGCCAGGTAGTCTAGGAATTGAGAAGACAGAGCTGAATAAGATGTAGCTAGTCAAAAAGTCAAACACAATCCAATGCTCATCATTTGTCATTATAGAAGTGCAAACAAAAACAACAGATACCACTGCACATGTATTAGAATGGCAAAATCAAGGGAAATATATGACAATACCAATTGTTGCTGAGAATGTGAAACAAGGACTCTCCTTCACTGCTGGTGGGACTGTAAAATAGTACAGTCACTTTGAGTGATAGTTTGCAGTTTAAGGGACTAAAGGGACTAAGCAATCTCATTGGGTCATTGCATCCTAGAAAATTTATTCCAACTGATTTGAAAACTTAGGTCCACACAAAAATTACAGATAACTGTTGATGGCAGTTATCAACAATTATCAACATAATTGCTAACATTTAGAAACAACTGAGATGTCCTCCAGCAGGTGAATAGTATACAGACTGTGCTACATACATAGAACATTCAGCAATAAAAAGGAATGAGCTAACAAGTCATACAAAAACATGGATGAATGTAAAGGCATATTCCATGTGAATAAAGTCAGTCTGAAAAGCAACATACTGTACTATTCTATGTACATGACATTGTGGACGAGGCAAAACCATAGAGACAGTAAACATGAATGACTATAAATTTAAAACTATTCTTAAATTAAAAATTTATGGAAAAAGACAACTCATAAAGCAGAAGATAACTTTGGAGAAAAGATAATATTTCATTTTTAAACATGTAAAAATGTTATATTTGAGGGACCCATGAAATACTTAGGCAGAGATATTTATTCACTTATTTAATATATATTTATTGAATGTTTACTATATGCCAGGAACTAACTACTCTATGCATACTACAAAATGCAGCCCCTGTTTTCCAAAAACCTATCATGAAAAAGACTAATGTATATCAAATAATTATATAAATAGGTATAATGTTATGTATCAGTATTTATAAAGGATGATGATACAGAATGATATTAGAGGGGACATGATACATAGAAAACTATTGGGTTTGTTATTCTGGAACTGAGAATTAGTAGATAATAAACAGACAGGAGCCATTCCTGGGCCTTAAGAAAAACCCATACAACTCTTGTTGGTCTATGTGGTTCCATTCCATGTGGATATGAACAAGTCAATGGTGTCATAAAACAGATTAGAATTCATTTCTTCTTTGAAGGGATGGAAGGTCCAAATCCCTTGGCTCTGGAGTGACTGTGGATGTTAGTAATCAAAGCTGAGTACTCAGAGCTCTAAATGAAAAGAGAAGGGAGGCTTATTGAGAAGAATGTTATGATCTGAGTGACATATTCTAAATGGCTAAGAATAAATGATTTGGGGGATTTATAAAAATATATATTCCCTTCACAGGGCTCCATTGACAAAGATTCAGATTAAATAGATGTGAGTGGGATTTCTCCTCGGGGATTCTGAAGTTTAGTTTTGGATTAATGTTGGAAGGATGAGGATAGTGGCAAGAATAATGCAAGCAGCAAATGTAATATGGAAGCACAGCAATGATCACAAGAGAAAGAAAAGGAGATATGAAATATTGCATTGGTAGAAACAGAATAATTGATGACAAAAAGATAGAAGTGGGAGATGCTGGGCTCAGCTGACAGAACTGGAGGGGAATGCACCTAGGAAGAAAGGCCATGATATTATTCAAAGGATACTCTAAACATATCAGAGAGGATGAATGATAGACAAGGATGGGAATACAGAGTATCAGAGATCCTAGCAGACATTAATTGGAAAAAGTCAGCAGTTTTCAGGGCAGTGGGTAATTATTTAGGTAGTCCTTCTGGAAATGTGGAGGAGGCAATAAATCATATCATGTTATCCCCTTAGGAATTGTGAAGGGCTTGAAACTTTCTCAAGCTTCAGATTCAGAGAAAGGGAGCATATTAATCAGAGTTCTTTTCAGAAGTAACGGAAACTAACTCTGATAATTTAAGTGGAAATTATATGCACTAAAAGGATGAAGGGCAACCTATAGAATTACCATGGAGTGTGGAGAACTAGGTGAGTAAGACAGTATATATTCCCATATGCCCACAGACCACTGAACTCCCAAAAATTCTATGGAGGAGGCTGACCCTATACTTTCTAGATCATATCTACTTCCTGCAAGAGCTGCTGTGAGAAGGAGGGAACAGGTCAGTTGATGAAAGTGTCATGGATGGGCAGAGCCAGTTTAGAGTTTAAGTGTCTTGATGCTGTTCACATGGGAATTCGGCCTAGAACTTAGACTGACCAGTGCTTACAACTGGCAATGTGACCACCTTGTCCTCACCCCCGACAGGAGAAAGGAGCAATGTGGAATTTGAGATTATGTAGAACTTGACCAAGCTATAGCAGGGGCTTCAAAACCAGGGTGCCAATTTGGAGAGAAGATTGTCTATAAGGAGAATTCGAGAAGAGCAAAAAGCTGATTTGAGCCAATGTAGGTCACACTTTTCTCAAGAATTTTGCTACCACCATTGTTCAGTGATACTGCCACTTAGAATACACAGCCATTAACGACTTAAACTACAAAATGAGATATAACATCTCTTAACGTATTACTTTACTTTTCATGTTATAGCTTGTTTTTATCACCTACATCATAATTCCCTGAAAGCAAAAACTACTGAATTTTGCTAGTGTATGCCTCGATCCTCAGTGCCTTGCACAATAGTAAATTCACGGTAGGTGCCCAATACATTTTTAAGAAATAAACATGTGGATGTTTAGATGAATGCATAGATAGATGAAGATAGGTGGATAGAGAGATGGATAAAAAAGTTTCCATAGAATCTCTGCATTTTATCATAAGGGACATTAGGGTCAGTTAGAAAGACAATTTTGAAAAATTACTTTATCTAGTTAAAGTCCTCATGAATTTGCAGACCCTCTTATGAAGAACTGACCAAACTTCTCCAACATATTTGAGGGCCATATCCTTAGAGATGAGTCAAAGGAAAACCAGATTTTGGATTGCAGTTGTTATGAATTGAATTGTGTCCCCCAAAAGGATATATTGAAGTCCCAACACTCAGTACCTCAAAATGTGACCTTATTTGGAAATAGGGTCTTTGGAGAGGGAAACAATTTAAAATGAGGTTATTATAGTGGGCTCTGATTCAATGATTGGCATCCTTATGAAAACAAAAAATTTAGACATAGTCAAGTGAAGAGACACAGGAGGAAGACAGCCATCTATAAGCCAAGAATTGTCTGAGGCCACCAGAAGGAAAGAGAGAGGCATGAAACAGATCTTTCCCTAGCACCTTCACAGAGAGCATTGCCATGCCAACAAGTGTGCTTTTGGACTTCCAGTATCAAAAACTGTGAGACAATAAATTTCTGTTATTCTAAGCCATTCAGTTTGTGGTGCTTTGTCATAGCAGCCGTAACAAACTAATACAGTGGCAAAGTGGTAATTTTCTTTTTTTTTTTAGAGATGGGGTCTCACTCTGTCAGGAAGTCTGGTGTGTAATGGTGTGATCACAGCTCACTGCAGCCTCTAAACCCTGGGCTCAAGCAATCCTCTTGCCTTAAGCTCACAAGTAGCTAGGACTACAGACATGTGTCACCATACCCAGCTAATTAATTTTTTGTAGAGACAGGGTCTTGCTACGTTGCCCCATCTGGTCTCAAGTTCCTAGCCTCAAGTGATTCTTTCTCCTGATCCTCCTAAAATGCTGGGATTGCAGTTGTGAGGCACCATGACCAGCCCACAAGATATTTTTGATAGAGGAAGACAAACATTTAAACGTTCATCTGTGCCAGTTTTCCTTACTCTGGGAAAGACTCTTGATCATTTAATTGCTATTCCTTTTAAAGAAAACTAATAGCAATAATTAGAAGCTTTCTGACAATGGTACGAAGCACAGAACTCATCAGTTCTAAGGAAAGGACTTGGAACTCCAAGTACGGTACACCAAGTTCAATGCTCTTCAAGGCATTTTGTGGTCAAGGGGAGAAAAAAGTGGTAAATGGAAGTCAAAATGGGTTTATTAGAGGGTTTCCTTTTTGTTGTTTTTGCTGTCGAGATTGGAAAAATAACAGTATGTTTATATGCTCATAGGACATCCAGTTGCAGGAAAAAGAAAATCGCGTGAGTGACCTGTTTGTGTACATGAGAGGGAATAGTGGCAACCTTGATTATGTGCACATAGTAATAGTTTTCTCTCTTCTCCATACTTTCTGAAACATTATTTTTCAAAACTAGAAAAATCCTATATTAAAACTTTACCTTGCCAAAGAGGAGAATTAGGGGATAATTAATTGTATTATAAAAGAACCGTTAAAATAGTAAGCTCCCTCATAGCATGTAAAGGACTTTTAATATAGAATTTGCACTCTATTTTTAAAGGAGCAAGTCTATTGCATAACACTGGATACATCTGTATACAATTATACAGTACAGAAGTAAAAAGACATGTGGCTACACAGTTATGCTTACAATTTAGTCATTTAAGTTATAATGTAGGGCATTCCCCTAAAGACTTAGACTTTAATAATTTGAGGAGATTGTTTTGTTTAATTTTGTCCTGGCAGGATTATTGGGTGGAGGTTGCTGACATGTTAGCATATTTTTCACTTGAGCTGATGCTGCAGCTGTCTGAGAATATTTTGTTTGTTTTATCATAAATTAATAAGCTTAAATGTAATTTTTGTTTTTCTTCACTACCTCTGTGCTTTTATATTTCTGCACAAGTGCCTCAATGTTTCATTCAATTTGAACTATAAAATATAATCATGTGTTAAAGGAAGGTGGTAACGTTTATCATAAAGTTATAGTTTTTCCACTTTGCTTTCCAAATTCATTTAAGTTAGCAGCACAAAGCATAGTTCCTTTATAATGCTTATGTTCATAGCAAAAGCATATAAATATTCCATCCACAAAACTGGTTCATAAAGAGAATGTTATAGGAAGGGATATTTTAGGTAACATCAGTACATATGTGTAAACCCTATATAACTTAGGTCATAAATCCACAGAACCTCAAACTCTTTGTGCTGAGAGTTCATACAAACTTCTTAATGAGATCAGAAGAGAGGCACCTGCTGGCCGCCCCACCCCTGTAATTATTACATTGGGCGAGTTTCTGCTTTACATATAAGAAAATGAAAGTTTAATTAAATTATAATGCTATAGGATACCAAAGAAAAATTAAATACTAAAAAGTAGCCAATCATCTGCATCTTTAATATACAATATGGTAGCCATAATCCACAAGTGGCTACTGAGCCCTTTAAATGTGGCTACTCTTAATTGAGATGTGATTTAAGTGTAAACCAACACCAGACTCCTAAGACTTAGTATTAAAAAATTAAAAATATCTCATTAGTAATTTTTACACTAATTAAAAGTTACAATAATATTTTTATATGTTGGGTTAAATAATACATATTATTAAAATTAATTAATGTTTCTTTTTACTTTTTAAAAATAAGGCTACAAGAAAGTTTAAATTTATATATGTAGCCCACATTGCATATCTATAGGATAATGTTGCTTCTAGATGTTTTCAAATGTTACATGATTTCTAATCTATAGGGAAAAAATTTCTGGTTGCTTATCTTATATAATTTGCTTGTTATTGTGATTAAGATCACAGAGTATGTAACCAGAATGCCTGTATCCACATTCTGAATCTGCTTCTTAGTAGCAAATTACTTCTCTGAACTCCAGTTTTCTCAATGGGAAAGAGGATATGATAGTACCTACTTTGTACATTTTATTATAGAGTGGAAAAGAAAATTCACATAATGATGTCAGCAGAGTGCCAGTTTTATATGGCATTCAAGAGCTCACAGTTTTTTCTGATCAGCACAGCATTTTTTAAAAACGTAAATTTCATCTTCTCCATTTCAACCACAGGTCCTGCCATTCTCTATTGCTTATGCAGTCTGAATTGTCCTTGTCCTGAGGACATTTAAATTTGTGACAATATCACAGAATTGCTGTCAGCTTCCCAGTTCTTCTTTGTAGAAGTTTACAAGCTGATCCTAAAATTTATCTGGAATTGCAAGGGTCTCAGAATAGCCAAAACAATCTTCAGAAAGGAGAACAAAGTAGAAGGATTCATGAGTTCTCATTTTAAAACTTATTACAGAGCAGCAGTGATCAAGACTGTGATACTGGCACGAAGAGAAACATATAGATCAGTGAAATAGAATTGAGCACCCAGAAATAACCCTCATAATTAATTGGCCAACTGTTTTTTAATAAGGGTGTCAAGATAATTCAATGAGAAAACAACACTCATTTCAACAAATGGTAGTGGGACAGTTGAATAGCCACATGCATAAAAATAAAGTTAGACTCTTCATACTATATACAAAAACTAACTCAAAAGTTCTAAATATGAGTTAAAGCTATACAATCTTAAAAGTAAACATATTAGTAAAACTTCATAAGCTTAGAGTTGACAAAAATTCTTAGGTATGACACCAAAAGCACAAACAGCAAGAGAAAAACATCTACTGAACTCATCAATATCAACAACTTTTGAGAATAAAAGAAACTATCACTTACCAAGTTTTGTTGTGGTATCAGAAAAGAATATCTACAATTACCTTTAAAAGGCTACTAAAATATTCGTGCTTTTACTAACTACATATTGTGAGGGCAGATTTTTTTCCATATACATCAACCAAAATTGGTGAGGACTGAATGAGGAAGCAGGTAGGAGAATCTGCGTGGCTTCTGCAAACCCGGATGTTCAAGACATTTGCAAACATGTAGAACAATGTCACTCTTCCCAATAACTTTGTAGGGGGTGGGGTTGGGATATATAGTAAATTTTTATAGAAAATAGTATTTACATTCATATGCAATGAGATTATCCTTGCTATTTTAAATTCATTAAATATTTTTTTAATTCATTAAATATTTTAAGTTTATAAAAAAATAACTTTTCTGCTTCAAAGGACATTATCAAGTAAGTGAAATGACAACCTACATAATGGGAGAAAATATTTTCAAATCATTTATGTGATAAAGAACTTGTATCCAGAATATAGAAAGAACAGTGCCATCTCAATAGTAATAAGAAAAATAACTCAGTTCTAAAATGGGCAAAGAAGACTAAAAGGACTTTTCTCCAAGGAATATATACAAATGGTACAGGCGTTGGACATCATTAGTCATCAGGGAAAAGCAAATGAAAACCACAATGACATACTCTTTCATATCCACTAGCTTGGTTATAATTAAAAAACAAAACAAAACAAAAAACCAGATAACTGTTGGTAAGAGTGTGGAGAAGTTACAGCTGCACACAATGCTAGTGGAAATGTAAAATGGTGAAGTCACTTTGGGAAACAGTCTTGCAGTTTCTTAAAAGAGTAAACACAGAATTATCATATAACCAGAAATTCCACTCCTAGATAAATATTCAAGAGAAATTAAAACATATGCCAACACAGAAACTGATACATGAATGTTTACAGCAGCATCATTTGTAATAGCCAAAAAGTTGAAAAAAATCCAAATGTTCATCAGCTGATGAAAGGATAAACAAAATATGACATATACATGCAGTGGAATATTATTTGGCCATGAAACAATGAATCACTGATAAAGGCCACAACATAGATGAACCTTGAAAACATTATGCTAAGGAAAAAAAGCTAGTCACAAAAGATCACATATTATATAATTCCATTCTTTTGAAATCTCTAGAGCAGGGAAATCTATACAGACAGACACAAAGTAGGTTAGGGGTTGCCTAGGGCTGGGTACTGGGGGTTGGGAGTGTAGGGGCTGATAGCTAAAGTGTATGAGATTTCTTTTGAGGGTGCTAAAAATGTTCTACGATTGACCGTGGTGACAGTTGCACAAATCTTTGAATACACTAATTGTACACTTTAAATAGGTGAATTGTTTATACGTGAGCTTTATCTCAATAGAGTTGCTTTAAAAAGCACATCACAAATTGGTTTATCAAAAACATGATAATAAAAAGTAGTATTTCTATGTGAAAGAGCAATGTTCAATCTAACTCCGTATTTTAAATCTGTAACATAATTATATAAACCATGATTCCAATTTCTACCTTACATCCTTTAGTCCTTCTTCTAGTTCTCTGTAAGATCTCATAAGATGATTATAGCTGATAAGCTATTAAAGCTCTGTGTGATGCCCTGAAAAAGCTGAGTGCTAGAGTTCAGGGTTTAGGCATCTTGATAAATGGCAGGTTTATTATGTTTGATAAATTTGGGTTAATTTCCTTTATTTTTATCAGTAGTGCTGTGCATAGGAAAGTGAATGCTTACACCCAGAAAAATCAAGCCCAGAGACAAGTCTGCATGATTTTATTTTAATGCTTAGTGTTAGAATTAATCACTTAAAAATAATTAAAAATGTTTCTGGGGTGAAAAAAACCATAAACTTATTAAATATTGAATGAAATGCTTAACGATGCTCTTTGGAATAGGAACACAGAGGATGCCACAAAGATGAACTTCCAAGATACATTTGTTTGGTAAAATGTGCCACGTATTTTTTGCTTTGTTTAGTATGAATATTCAGTTGGAATAAAATAGCCCAATTGATCAATTCGTTAAACAGTTTAAGAGGGCAGTGCCAACATGTTGCTACTTCAAGAACCTCTTTTACTTTCTCTGTCTGCGCAGATGTCATTGCCAATCAAATGTAGCACCAGGATTTTGTTCTGCAATTCCAAAGGATGTAGCAAATAACACCTTAAAGACACAGTGTTTCATAAATCTTGGTGGTGCCCATGCCTAAGCCCTTTGCTGTCCAGTTTTAGGTCATCATTCGATTTCTGATTTACTGATGGCTTAAACTCAATTCCATAGATAAGTGTAGAAGAGGGTTGACATGCAGACTCTTCTTGGTATAAGGAGAGAAAGGGAAGACATTCCCTGCCCTCACCCCTGCCCCTGCCCTTTTTTTTATATCACTATATGAGAAGGAGAAACATTGTTCAACAAGCTCAGCTTGAGATTTCTGTACATATGATTTTGAGAAAATATACTCTCAAAATATATACTTTCCCAGGATAGAGTATCTATGCTGGGTTAGAGTTGGGGTTTGAGAGAGGGTGAATATGGTGAGGCCTGGAGTCCTTTAGTCACACATTACAACAAATGAATCTTCTCTATAGAAAAAAAAAAAAAATCATTACTTTTTTCTGTTTCCATGCAGCCCAGCGCATGGGCTGGAATTCTGGCACTGAGTAGCTGTTTGATATTAAGCAAGTGACTCAACCTCTCTGAGTCTCAGTTTACTCCTCTGTAAGATGGGAATGATAGTTGTACCAACTTCTTTGGGATGTTACAGGGATTAAATGGATTAATTAATGTAAAGCAATTTGTATGAGTTAATTTGCACAAATCCTGCCCTCACACAACTTAAATTTAAATAGGGAAGTGGCCAGGGGCGGAGGATTATGTCTGTAATCCCAGCACTTTGAGAGGCCAAGGAAGGCAGATCACTTGAGGTCAGGAGTTCAAGACCAGCCTGGCAAACATGGCGAAATCTGGCCCAAACTAAAAAAATACAAAAATAGCCAAGCATGGTGGCACGTTCCTGTAGTTCCAGCTACTCAGGAGGCTGAGGTATGAGAATCACTTGAACCCAGGAGGTAGAGGTTGCACTGGTCTGAGATGGCACCGCTGCATTCCAGCCTGGGTGAAAGAGCAAAACTCCGTCTCAAAAAAAAATTTAAATAGGGAAGAGATGAAGTCAGATGTAATTATAAACTCCAAATCGAGTCCCTTGAATCTATAGACATCAACTGCAATTCATTAAACTTTTCCCTAAAAGATAAAACAACAAACTCATAAAAAAGATATAGGAATTCAATTATATGAAAATAAAAACTGTGTGCATGGCAAAAACTTCCACATGTAAAGCCAAAAAATAATAATAATAATTACCAACAGGGGAAAATATTTGTAATATATTCTTCTCTAAAACATAAGCAGCTTATATAAATATATACACGTATAGAAACACGACCATAGAAAAAAATTTAGAAAATGCATTAACAGAAAGTTTACAAAACAAGAAATATAAATGTCCCGTAAGCATATGGAGCTATGTTCAGACTCATTCCTAATCAGGAGAATGTAAATTTAATATATCGATACCATTTTTCATTTATCAATGAGGTGATGGGTATGTGGGAAACACCACTTTTGTACACAGCTGGTGAAAGCATAACTTGGTACAACCTTTATGGAGGGAAGTTTGGCAATATTTAAAAAAATATATATGAATGTACATACTATGTGGTCAAGCAATTTTATTTTAAGGAATTTATGCTGGAGATAAACTTCACATACTAGAACGATCAATGTGAAAAGTCATTCATTATAGCCTTATTTGCAATATAAAATACTTGGGTAAAATCCTAAATATGATATGGTTAAATATGTTTAAAAACAGCCATACACTGGAATGCTATTCAGGTACAAAAAATGCCAACATGGAATGATCTACAAGATCCAAAAATAATGAAAGCAATTACAGTAACAATAGCTAGTAACACTAGGTGGTTTTGATATGACAGAAACAGTGCTCAGTGCTTTCCATGCATATCAAATTATCCACAACAACCTGATAAGGCACATACTATTACATTTCCCACTTTACAGATGAAAAAACCTGTGGTGCAGAAAGGTTAACTAACTTGTCTAAACTCACTTAGATAGTATTTGGTTTAGTCAAGATTTGAACTCAGATAGTCCAGCTCCAGTGTCTGCTTCTTTTTTTTTTTTTAAGTACACTATGGTTTTTCCAACTAAAAAAACAAGGTGCAGAATAATATCATTTTCTATCACTTAAAATATTAAATGGAAAATGGTGGAAATGACACCATATACACACACACACTTCATATGGACATATTTTCATATATATGAATAAACTCTTTCTAGAAGGATATATGAGAAACTGGCACAACTGATTGCCTTAGGAGGGAAACCATGTATCTAGGGGATAGGAATAGAAGGAAGACTTTTTACTGTATAACCTTTTATACCATCTGAATTTTGAAATGTTTTGAGAAAATAATACACTTTAAAAAAACAGCTTGTTTTTTTTTTGTTTGTTTTCTTATTTAACTCTGATATGGTAAAACTTACATCTCAGAGATATCACCTCTTTTAGACTATGTGTACCCTTAATCCACCTCAATAGACTGCTATGAGCTTGATCTTTACTTGACTCTTCAGCAGGAAACCTGTGCTACATACTAAGCAGGAAATGTCCACAATGGGAAGAGAGTGAGAGTACTATCTTCTTGTAATGTAGGAGAGTACTCAAAATTGGGGTAACAGTGCCATCTGAATGCATTTTTACCTGAAACAAAACACCAACCAGCTTCTCCTAACCCAGCAAGCCCCAGGGGGAATCTGAGATGGGTCGGTATCTAGGGAAGGCCCTGAGTTTAGAGCACTTATGACAGTGTGCTTTTCTATCCTAACATTCCTCTAAGCCATAATACATACACACACACCAGTTATAAATGGTCACTTCTCTCTATCTTGTTCCTAGAGTCTGCCATCAGTACATGACTACATGAAGCACCTGAGCTCATCCATTATTTCTAGGGACAACAAAGGTATTTCAGATTCACTAATAGAATCTGACCATTCAGAACTGAATATCTCATGACTTTTATCCAAGCATTGGCTGCTATTATTAAAACAATTCAATTAACCTCAGATTTCCAAATAGTAGTTTCCTTACTGGTCATCCATTAATTTGCCTCACACGGTAGAAATAATAACTAGATTTTTCAAAGTCAATCAGATCACGTGATTTGATGCTTTTTTTAAAATAACTGATTTGAATAATTTATTAGAAAAGGATCTGGTAAAGGCATAAAATTCAGTTACTTTCATTCCCTTATTCAAGTATGTTTACTGATTGTACAACAGATGTCAGGTGCTGTTCTTGTTCTGAACAACCCAAAGTTTCCACTCTCCTGGAATTCACATATTAATAGAAAATATAATCAATAAACAAGCAGAGTCATAAATAAGTAATAAGTGTCAGGTGGGAATTAGTGCTATGGAGAATAATAAAGCAGCATGAGAAGAGAGACAATGAAGGGGAGTCAGGCTGGGGGAGACACTACTTAAGGTCAAGTGGTCAGGGAAAGGCTCTCTAAAAAGAAGACATTGGAGTAAACACCTGAATGAAGCGGAGGGAGGAATTCCAGGCAGCAGGAACAGAAAGTACAAAGGCCCTGAGGTGAGAATCAATTTGATAGGCTCAAGTACCAGCAAAAAAAAAAAAAAAAAAAAAAAAAAAAAAAAATTGTAGGCGGTGTACAGAGACGAAGGCAGACATAAGGCAGGAGAGGAAAGCAGGGGGTCAGATTTCAAAGGACTTGGGATTCCAGATATTCCAAATATGATGAGAAGTCATTGCACGTTTTGAGTAGGGAATTGATTTATGTTTTGGAATATCACCCAGATAATAGACTATAAGCAGGCAAAGGTAGAAGCAGATCAATTATGAGGCTATTGCAGTAGTCAAGACAGAAATGATGATAGCCTAGCCTGGTGGGAGCAGAAATTGAAGTGAAAGCTTTCAGATCTGGGAAATATTTTGAAAGCAGACTCTCTTAGGAATGTGTTGAGGTGTGAGAGAAGAATGGAAATCAAAGATGACTGCTCAGTTTTTGACCTAAATAAATAGTTGTGCCCTTTATTGAAATTGGGGACTGAAGGGGAAGAGCAGGTTGGGAGGGTGGAGTTGTAATAAAGAATTCTGCATTGGATACGTTAAGTTTGAGCTGCTCAGAAAACATGTAGATAGAGTAATTAATAGGCAGTTAGGAAATGTGGAGCTTAGAGAGAGGTCATGGCTGGAGAAGTAAATTTTGGACTATATGTTGATCACATTGTCTCTATTGAAAAGAATAAAGTTACATCAAATAGGAATGTCCCTTGGAAAATCTAAGATGGTAGATTTGCCGCACAATCAGACCATGAGAACCTGGAGGGCAGGAAGTGGCAGTGTGCATACATTTTAGTTGCTGAGAATTTTATTAATGAATAATTAAGATCACCTAGGCCAAGAACACAGCCTGTGGACTAAGACTGGTCAGAATAAAATTTCAGCTCCACCACTTATGAGCTATGGGGCTTTGTTATTTAAAGTTCCTATGCTTCAATTTTATATATATATATAATATCCAACAAATATATATGGCCTCTTATCTAGGGTAGTTCCTGTGCTAGACTCAGAGGCAAATGTGGTAAGCAAGATAAATATGGTCCATGTCTCAGGGAGCTTATAGTTTACTGGGCTGAGATAAAAACAATTGTACTTTCTCCCTTGATTTGGTAAGGATTAGATGAAATGATGCTCACTGTGCTGGCATTTAACACATCCCTTATAAATGTGAGTTTCTGTGGTTGTAGTTAGCTAATTCTATGAATAAAACACAAGTAATAGCTAGCCTTTGTGTTGAGAATTAGCAACAAAGGGAAGTCCTTTGAATTTAGTAAGACAATGAAAATGAAAAATGTAAAAATAATCAACTAAATTAATAATTAGAGAAATACATTTTTTAAAAAAATGAAATACCTTTTTTCTCTTATCAATGTCTCCTATTCGAAGCAACCTTTGTGGAGGGGAGGAGATAGTCACTTTCATCCACTGGTAGTTGACATAAGCATTGGTACAACTTTTGAGGAGGGTAGTGTGGATATTTATCTTTCAATATAAAACTCACATATATTTAATTTGAAATCTGCATTCTTTTTGATGAAGTAATTCCATTTCTAAAGCTATTTCCTTAAGAAATAGTTGAAATTTATCAAGTATAACTATGATCACATGCCCCATATATTGTAAGCTCTGTGTGGGACAAGACTGTTCTTTCCACAGTTTGATTATCTGTGCCTAGCATGGCAGCTGGTTCAGAGAAGGCACTGAATAACATTTATCAAATGAATAAACGCAAATGCAAAGTTCTATATACAAGGATGTTCACTTCAGTGTTTCTTTCTAATTGTGAACAGTGTAATTCCTCAGTGTTCATCTGCAGAAGATTGTTTAAGGCTGGCCTTTCCACTTAGATTAGAATCCGTGCTCATTCCCATCATCTATAAAACTTATATGATTTGCCCCCAAGCCTATGCTCAGACTTCATCACCCACCTTTGTCCTCTGGCTTACTTTGTTCCAAATGCACTGTTTTCCTTGTTATTTTTCAAACAAGCCATGCATGACATAATCTCAAAGCCTTTGAACTTGCCATTCCTTTTGCCTGGACACTCTTCCCCTCCATAATGTAGCTGTCTCTCTCCTTCACTGCATGTCTCAGCTCAACTACAAGTGGCTCAAAAGGCTTGGCCACTCCACTTAAAACAGCAACACCACTTCTTCACCCTCCTGGACTCTTTTTCTTTCTAGAGCAACACTTGGTGAGAATCATTGAAACTACTGGAAGATTGACATGTTTTTTAAAAACAGGCTTTGCTACTCAAAATATACATATACCCCCATTGGCAGAGAAGAATCTCATCTTTATAATGAAGCTGGTAACTTACTTCTCAATGTAAACTCATCTGGGAGTAGAGACAGACCTTTCAGATTAAAGAAAAAAAAGGGCTAGGACTTACTGATGCATGGGAATTGGCTTGCAGAAGCACTCTATTTTGCATTTTTTTTCTACAGACATGGGAAGATAAGTAATAATCAGAATCTTTCCTTTTTTTTATTTTGAAAGACAGCTCTGTAGATAAACACACAGAGCTCCACATAGAAATAAATTGTATATTTTCAAATAAAATGCACATTAAATGGAGTAGAAATAATTTAAAAATGAGTAAATTAATATTTCATGGGAAACAGGATATAAGCAAGCCACTTTTGAATTCATGTTTTCTCGATAAACACCAGCAAGACCTCAAGCCAACTGGGATTCATTTACACTATTTACCTTTCTCTGCAATTATGAAGAGACAAGTGATTTCAAGTATAAATTCCTAACAAATCTTTGCTTCATAAATATGAAAATTTCAGCAATGCTGGAATAATTAAGGCTGAACTGAAATAGAAATAGTTTCGAGTTACAGTACTTGGCTAAACCTTGATGTTTCCTTAGCAGGTCAGATGCCCAGTCGTCAAAGAGCATTCTCTCAGGAATTGAAGTTCAGTTACTACAAAGATGTTCCCAGTATCAATGGAAAATCATGTTTCTGCAAGAGCTTCAGTGGTCAATTTCTTAAAGAAAAGTAAACATGTTCCTAAAAGCCTTGAATACACCCAAAGTCATATAACTCATGCTAACTATAGATGCCCAATCTTCAAGGGGAACTACCACATAAACTTTTCTCTTTTTTCTCTGATTGCTTTGACATTGGAATTAAATGAATATGCTGCTTGGGAGCTCTAGTCAAAGTTCCCACCTTAAAATTATTTCAAAAGAACATGGAAGAGACCATAGGTCAAAGCCTCATTCCCCAACGTCCGTGCTTGGCAAATGCCAAGTGGGGTTAGAGGAGGTTAACGGCAGGTTTCCCAGTGTCTTGAGCCCTCAGAGGAAGGGCCCCAAGTAAAAAGGCATGGCAAACACAAACACAACACACACACACACACACACACACACATATACACATTTCTTGAGAGCTACCAGCATGAACTGTCACCTTCTCTTTTTAAGAACAGACTATTTTAAGTTTTGCAGAGAGGACCACATCCTTCTCATAGTATGAGAAAGTACTGGAACGCTGGGAAGCTCAGAGAAAGAGACTTCCACACTGGCTAAGGAACAGGAGAAAGCTGGGGATTAATCGTAACGGAGGCGGTTCTTTCACTAATACATATTGCTTTCATTATGATAATAAAACATTTCTAGGAAGTAAGTTGCCAGGGAGAGAAAGGCAGAAGAAACTCTCCCCCTCTCGCTCTTCTGAAGGAAGCAGCAGTGTCTCCTTGCAGAACGACAACCCTGAGGATACAGCAGTTGTCTTCAAATCTGTGACCATAAAAAATCATTATCTCTGTGAAATACAGCAATTTGGGAGATAATCAAACGGTGACCAGGGGGCAGAGCTGCCAATCTGAAGGATTATGCTCCCGCGCGCCTGCCTGCTCCTGACCTTCCTGGGAGCCAGCTGTCGGCGCGGCGAAGGCGCCCCATCCACTCCGGGCACATTCATTAGGCTGCCTTCGGTGCAAGAGCCATTTGCATAACACCCCGGCTTTCTTAATTAGTACTTCATTTCTCCCTTGACTTATTTTGTGGCTAAGTTCACTGTCCGCCACCGCCCCCCCCCACCCCGCCCCGCCTTCCTTTCTTTGCTCTTCCCTTGCTGATATATATGAAGGGTTAGAGGAGGTGGGCGGGGAAGCTAAGAAGGGAAAAGGAATAGGACTTGCAAATGAAAGCACTGGTAATTAGTCTATTAATATTTCCAGATTTGTGTGAGGTTTCTTCGTGAGACTGTTTTGGGAGAGATTTACCCTCCCAACTTCTAATTCCGCTGCATGCCAATGAAAGTACATTTGCCTACTTGTTTTCTTAGAATACACCCTCAGTGATCAATGAGTCTTTCATTTTAGATTTTCAAAATTAATATTAACTCCATGAGACGGAGGGATCAAGTCTATCCACGAATGAATTGAGCAGGTCTCAATTTCTAGTGGAGGAGTTAGTGAATCTTTTCCTGGTAGGTCCATACAGTTTTGATTTTTTTTTTTTTAAATTTCAACCTGTGTCTTGCTTGATTACTCCAAACAAGTGAAATGAAAATAAGAAAAACTATATTCAATATGTGATTATTATAGTTCTCTAGGATGGAAATTTCAGCTTCAGACAAAACCAAACTGCTCTTTTCTTAAAGGTAGTGTTTATTACCTAATCTAAGAAGTAGAAATGCCTCAATTTCCCATTTAATAGGCATATCTTGTGAGAATAGTGAATCTCAACTTCTGCTCATGAAGAGAAGACAGATTCTGTTATGTGGGCCCAAGAGACACGTGATGACCTCTTTGAAGAAAATAGAAAGTGACCATCATTAAAAGCCACAATCTGTAATGCTTTAGTCCTGAGATGTGTGAATCACATCCATACAAATCAATAATTATTTCTAAAAAGTCTCAATTATTTTAGCATCTACTGCATTTCTTTAAATATTTTAACTCTATACAGTAGATCATTCAAGTTGCACTATGATACAGAATTGTACTATGAAAAGAAGTTCTTTTCATCCAAGTATCTAATAAACCTGTTCTTATGAAAAGTATAATGTTGGACAGAATAGATACAGAAAGTAACAGGAAAGTATAAATCCTCATGAAGCTTGCAACCTAGTTGAGGAGAAAAGACATATGCTTAAGCAGCATGATGACAATTCCATGGTAATAAATAGATTAACACATGAGTGAAGGTGATTGGTCAGAGGTGTTGCAGCCTCACTGGAGATGGGAACTTCTCTGTTGGTTGCTCTTCAAACCTGAACCCCTATGTCATTTAGTAAAATGTATTTATGGCCACATCCTATCTCTCCATTTGTATGTAGTGAAGTATTTCCTTTCTGTCTCTCAGTTTCTTCAATTTCAATATACAGATACACACAATCTGTATCAGTAATTGTCAGGGGCTTTACCTGATGCTTCTTGATTCTAATAAAAAGATTGATGAATGTTATGTGATATAAATTATCCAAAATTTTATTGCTTATTTCTATAGTTGAGAAAGCCCCAGGTGAGCAGCCAAACTCTCAACACAAGCACCTTTAAATATGGCTGCCTAAGGGAAAGAAGTCTTTCAGTGCAGAATTTTAAATTGTTTCATCCATATATATATATATATATATATATATATATGTAGCAATAACCAACTACATTTTTACTGCACATGTACAATATTACTTTAAGTCACGATCACTTTGAAAATACTTAAGCAATTTTCATTAAATTTGGTTTGGTTTTCCTCTTTCAGTGGACTCTGTAACTAAGCCAAATATAAAGCGTATAGGTTTGGTGCAAGTAGTATCTTGACCATTTGGCTGGGACTGGGGCAGACAGGGGCTGTGTTTTGTTTTGTTTTGTTTTGTTTTGTTTAGCTTCTTGAAATTGCAAATCAGCTTAATCCATTTTGCCATAATTAATAAGTACACACACACACGCACATACATACAAACAAGATAAATAAAAAGAGACTGCATAGTTGTTTGAGAAAAGAAACATTTTGACCCTAAATTATGATTTTAAGAAGTCTGTTTGAAGGCACTTACACACCTTTTAAGAAACATACTAATACACATTCAGAATTTTTTTCTCAGAGTATTTTTTAAATGTAAAATTTATGAATTACAATAATGTGAACAATATGTATTTTTCTTTATATATCCAGGTACACTTGTACTTAGAATAAACATGTACGGTACAATATGAAATTTGTTATTTTATGACTAACAATTTTTCTTGAATATGTAATCATGCACTCACACACATAATTTATAAGCAATATATACTGATGCACATTTCCAAATGCATTTCTTTTTTATTATTTTATTTATTCTTTATTTTCCACTAAAATCTAATCATTTTTTTCACCAGGGAATTTTTTCTCCCTCTAAAAAAAGCAAATGCAGTTAATTCAATCTCTACAATTAAAACGCTTTAAGAATTCCATCTGAGAAGTTTAAAAATACACAGGGCAAAGGATAGGCCAAGAAGTTATGTTGGCAGTGATATATATTACTCAGGAGCAATAACAAGGGGTAAAAGCATATGTGAAGCGATCATTTGAAATGCTAAACTTTGAAATATTTGCCCATAATGTTATTTTAGCATAGCTGGTTGCACTGAATGGATGTGGGTCTCTGTCCCAAGTGATACCTCTGTGAACATAAAGTGTCTGCAGGTGTTTGCCTCCAGGTAGGTCACTGAAAGACAATGCAAATGAAGACAATTTCCCCAGTAGCAGCAACCATAGAAATTAACAAGCAGAAACCTAGTAGACATTGGCATCATTCTCTATAGCAAGATAAGTTTCAGGGCATTTTAGAATTTGCCCTCCATTTACTCCTGGATTACCCTGTCCCTCAGATGTATGCCACCAGGTCATAAGCATGGGAACTGAGTATAAGAAATTCTTAATTATTCACTTACAGAATGTGCACTTTCTATCTTATTCAAGGCTCACTTGATATCACACACTGGCTACTATCATCCACCTGCTTGCTTCTGCAACACTGTTCCTCCACGTCAACTGGATAGCACTTTGACAAATAATTCTAATCCAAGCGTAAAGTAGGCAAACCTCTCCCACCTAGAAATGCCATGCAGTACATATCTAGTTAAAAAATAATCTTCTGTGGCAAATCTTGTTTTAGATCACAGTCAACCATCCATATCCATGGGTTCCACATTCATAGATTCAGTCAACCTTGGATCAAAAATATTTCGGAAAGAAATAATAATAATGACACAACAATTGTAAAAATACACATAATAACTATTTACATAGTCTTTATATTGTTTTAGGTATTTACGTTGTATTCAGTATTGGGTATTACAGGTAATTTAGAGATAAAGCATACAGGAGAATGTATGTAGGTTATATGAAAATACTATGCCATTTTATATAAAAGACTTGTGCATCCATGAATTTTCATATCTGCAGGGGTCCTGGAACAAATGTCCTGTGGATACCAAAGGAAGACTGTATTATTACATATCAAATTTATTCTGACCATTTTGTCAGTTAAGCTAATTGAGAAGAGGTGAAAAAGGGAGAATTTTACACAAGGAGTCAGGCTTTTTTTATTTGTGTAACTCATTTAATTCTTTTCAAGATTCCATGTGATATGCATCAATGTCTCCATTTCACAGATGAGGAAACTAAAGCATACATAGATTAAGTAATTTTCTGAATATCACATAGCCAGAAAATAATTGAGCCAGCATTTGACGCCAGGTGTCTCCGATTCTAATGCATTTGATTTTTCCACAGTAAAACATTGTCTTGGCCTTGTATGCACATGCAAAGTTTTCAAATGGTTTGGGTAATTGCAAAATAAAAGGCATCTACAAAAATGAAGCATTCCTAGTAAGTGAAACTATTTTAGTAAAACAGTCCACAGATGTATATAATGCAATGTATGTAATAAAATCACTGAAACTTAACAACTACATAGAATGATATGCCATATTCACCCATATGATGTCTGCTAGTGAAGTCTAGACAAGCAGATAGAATACAGGCGATCCCCTTCTGAACATGCCTTTCCATACATTTTCTCATAACATATGCCATCGCTAGTAATAAAATTGGACCTTGAATTCTACAACACTGAGGCAATAAAACGTCCTGCTACAGGACTGCATAGCAACCAGATGTCCACAGTGGAAGGTCTGGGAAAGACAATTAAATACAGTACTTTCCCTCCAGGGCAGTATTGATCAAAGGAGTAACACATATACATGTTTCATCATTCAAATGCTAATGAATCTATAAACCTCATTATTTCTTATCTATCTTTGAATTTCCACAGCAGTTTTTGGTGACATACCATATTTATGCCAGTAATGTTTGCACTTTTTATATGCATTTTCTGAGCCCAATCATGGACAGAAAACCATTAATAAAGAAAAACACATTATATGAATATAATCCCAGAACATGCATTATTTGCAGATTGAGAATGGATACAAACTTTTCCATTCTCTTCTTGAATTATACCTTCTATAAACAAGAATTATTACTAAATAGAACAACAAAAAGCATTTGCTAAGTGAGATACCAGAACACTTACTATGAGAATTTTGAAATTCTCAGAAAATAGATATGATGCAAATATTATGCATATTTTGTTTTCACAGATAATGCACAGATCTAAATTCAACAATCAAAAGGCACAGCAAGAACAACTAACTGATATACCTATGCAGGAATAAAACACTTCTCTTTTCTATTAAACATTCTTCTCTCTCTTTATCACAATTTTTTAATGCAGTTTGTTGTTATTATTGTCTTTGTTCATTTGATTTTGAGGAAGCAGTGTCATATGATAGAAAGGCCCAGGACATTTAAAGTCAAAAAGATCTAGTTTCAATCTGTTCTGCTACTTGTTTGCAGGATAACCTTGAGAAAGTTAATTAGCTTCTCTGAACCCCAGTGATTTTCACCTGTAAATTGAGGATAGTAATTATTATTACTAGCTATATGACCCAATATAATTTACTCAACATTTCTGAGATGTGGGATTCTTCCAAGTAAAATGAAATTAATATCTACTTTATAGAGTTATATCGAAGAGTAAATGTGATAAATAGCTACAGAACCTAGAAGAGTACCTAGCACACAGTAGGTGCTGAGTAAATCAGTTGTCAGTAATTCATACTAGAAATACATACTCATGTCAAAATACATGAAAAATAATTCTAACAGAGGCAATATTTGTATATTTTTGTATACCATCTTTCAATCTTTTTCTGTGTATATACTTTTATATGACGCTGAGATTCTCTTATCCATTGTTTTGTAATTGCTAAAATAACTTATTACATAATAAATATTTCCCTGTATCATTACAAATTCTTTGTAATTATTATGATGGTTAATTTTATGTGCCAATTTGACCGGGCTAACGATTCCCAGATAGCTGGTAAAACATCATGTCTGCGTATACCAGAAGAGATTGACATGTAAATCTGTAAACTAAAGAAAGAAGATTTACTCTCACCAATGTGAGCAGGCATCATCTAATCTTCGGAAGAGCCTGCATAGAACAAAAAGGTAGAGAAAGGGCAAATTATCTCTTTCTCTTTTTGACCTAGGACATCCCTTTTCTCTTATGCTCAGATGTCAGAGCTCCTATTTCTTAGGCCTACAGACTCTGGGACTGGCACCATTAGTGACCCCATCTCCCCACAGCCCACCTCTCTTACACCCCTCTTCTATCCTGTTCTCGGGTCTTTGGTTCATGGGCCTCCAGCTTGCAGACAACAGATCATGGGACTTTGTAGCCTCCGTATTCACATAAGCCAATTCTCATCATTAATCTCCTATATATCTACATCTATATAGATATCCTATTGGTTCTGTTTTTCTGGGGAACCCTGACTAATATAATCATGATTTCAATAGCAGCATAATATCAAATGTTGGGGAATAATACAATGTGTTTCATTAAAGTTTCATTTTGCTATTATAAATAGGATACCAAGCACATTTCTGAATATTTTTGTTTAGCTCTGTTTTCTGAAGTGTGTATCTGTAGCCCTGTGCCGAGAGATACATTGAGTTGGGAGAGATTTGGGAACAAAATACAAAGAAGGATTAATTTTCCCAGAAGCAATGAAAAAAAGTCAAAGGAAAACTCAATATTGTTACAGTGCATAATAAAAAGGGAGAGGGAAACTAGAAAAATGCAACATGGAGACCTCCTCTACAAAGGCCCTACAGTTTAAAAACCCCACAGTGTATTTTTCCTTCTGATACTGATATAAATTAGCTAGATTTTCATATAAAAATATATAGTTAAAATGTAAAACAAAAAAAAATTGGAATTACACGTAGATAGAGATTGTGAATGAGAATTTCAAATCACCATGCCTCTGTTCCCTTTGATAAAAGGGGCCTCTTGTTTCTAAATATAAACTCAACCAGCAAAACTACATAATGGGAATGACATCAAGTAGTTTGGATCATAAGTTTTGAACTTTTAGTTGTACCTCTAAATGACAAAGCATTTCTAATGATTCAAATGTGATGAACACGGTAGGTATATAGAACATATTCTGGAGTAGATAATACACTACATTTATTTTCTTGGATGATGTGAGAGGAAAGAATTTGACAAATTTGCACATATCTACCTAACACATTTCCCTCTGTTTTTTGTTTTTCTTTTTGAGACAGAGTTTCACTCTCGTTGCCCAGGCTGGAGTGCAATGGTGGGATTTCGGCTCACTGCAACCTCCACCTCCTGGGTTCAAGGAATTCTCATGCCTCAGCCTCCTGAGTAGCTGGGATTACAGGCATGTGCTACCATGCCCTGTTAAGTTTTGTATTTTTAGTAGAGACAGGGTTTTACCATGTTAGTCAGGCTGATCTTGAACTCCTGACCTCAGGTGATTCACCTGTCTTGGCCTCCCAAAGTGCCTGTAGGCGTGAGCCACTGCACCCAGCCTCCCTTTCATTTTTTAAGCTCATGTGTATTTCCAGAGAAATTTAATCTATCTCTTTCTCATTCCTTCCCACTTGGTCCACAAAAGATACATAGGAGAGCTTTTCCATGTTTGTTTGTTTTGCCAGTATAAAAAAACTAGGTAAATTTTCTTTCTCCAGCAATTTCTTCTCAAATATTTCTCCTTCCTGGCCCTGGGGTTTTATCAAAACAGAATTACCATGCAGCCTGGGGTAGGACTCAGTTTTTTATTCTATTGATCTTTATATCTGGTAGTTGTAGTTGTAGCAGTAAATTTCTATTTATTGTAAGTCTCCTGGGCTTGTGGCTTGATACAAGACACCTGGGGAGAAAAGTAGAGCGGTACCTTGCACTCAGACCAAGTGCTTCCTGAGCTCCTGTTTTGATACAGACAATGGTACACGCAACAGGATGCCCAAAGGAAAGAACAAAACAATCAAAATGTTTAATTTATATACTTATCTGCAGAGATATCTATAGCTTTGAAGATATGGTTATAAAATGGGTAGCATATGTGTTATATCAAGAGTGACAGAGTATGACTCAAGTCAAATAAATCCATGTCAAAAATTATGTTATAAAACAATTTTCTTGTCTATTTATAGATAGTTTTCCTCTAGCTATCCAAAACCCTAAACTTACAGGATGTACAATCTGATCAAATGACACACAATCAAAAAGTGATTACAAGTGCTAGCTCAGGTAGGCAATTACCTCACAATGTCTGGACTTGGGCCATGTTCTTAAAGACCTTAAATTCCCCAATTCTGAATATCTCATCAATATGCCTTCGCAATCAATACAGAAACTCAAACCCCTGTTCTATGGTCAATTTGAAAGATTCATTAATGTAGAAAAATTACCTTACATCCGAGCATGTATCTGATATTAGTCTAAAACTAAGTTTACTTGTTTCATGCATCCAGTTCCCGTAGCATGAAATATGTACTGCAACTTGACAGAGCATCCTTCCTCTTTCTACATACCCCCTGCCATGGTCTCATTTCAGTCCCTTTCCCTCAGTCACCCCCACTTAGTATACTCTTTCTGTCCTTGTTTACTAATGTGACTATCCTGAACTGTTTTTGTTATAAATTATCTTTTAAAGCTAATCTGGAGTAAACAATCTCACTTTTAGCAAAAGACCTCAGGTTAGGCAAGGATTATGGCCCCAGAAGTGAAATAACAACGTTTTATTTACTACAGTGTTTAGTCTATTTATTGGGTTTTACTGGCATTGAGATAACATTTGGACAAAATCATATGGCAGATCTTTGTTTTTTAATATGGTTGTTTAAAGGCTCACAATTAAATAGCTACTATTAATGCCAACAATGCAAATGAATACTGAACACATTAATATGACTGATTTCAATAAATAATAAGAAAATTGGGGTAAAAAATATTTTTGTAACGGAAAAAAGTAGTAAACTCTCAGAATGTGTAGAATTCTAGTACAACAGCCAGATAATTATTTAGATATAGGTCCTGTTCAACTTTCTAGATGTGAATACATGGAGGGAGGACAGAGGAGAGAAAGAGGGGGTCGAGAGTGGAAGGAGAAACTGAACACATGAAAAAAAGTTTTTGTTTTTTTCAAATATGGGGGACTTTTTATTATGTGACATTTCTTAGTGGTATATATCAAATTTAGTCAGCAATTTTAATACTAATGTACTTCAAGAGTATCTATAATTTAATAAATTTACTTAAGTTGGTTTTATACTATTTTCTGACTCTGTCCCTTTCATTTGCTGGGTATTGAAAATTCTGCTTCACTTTGGCCTGTGGAAAGATACTAAGATGACTCGCTGGCACAATGACCTTCATCTCAACAAGTCACTGATTCACTTGGTTCCTCCATATATCCATATCCTGCTACAGATTTACCTTGAGCACATTCTAAAATAATTAGATTAAATCATTTTTGAACTTACTGACTTTTATAAAATAAGGTTATTTCTGCCCAAGAATTTGAAACTATTATTCATCTAAAAAGTAATGCTGATTATCAAACCAAACCAGAACAGAAGTTACAAAGCAAAGATTAAATCACCATGGACATTCACCAATGATTTCCTGAATACAAATGATCATGTAAGATATACTTCATTGTACTAAGCCACTTCTATCCAAATTTATCAAGTGTTCATTTTAATAACTTTCATTACCTTACTTCCATCATTTACATTTAAATGCAAATCTTATTTTGTGATTCTACTAAAGATCTTATATAGAACCAAGGAAAATTACTATACAAATGCCATTACCTAGAAGTTTGAAATCCTGAGACTACAAACGGGTTAATTAATTACATTATCTGTAGCATTACCCTGGCTACATTCTGCCTGGAAGGCATATGGATCCACTCAGCTGCTGAATTTGAAAGAGCTGTGTCCTTTTCATGCGGAAGAAAAATCATCGACATAACCCTCTTCCACCCCTACTGAAAGCACTGGAGGACTTTGTGTTTCTTTTTCACCTGATTATTGTGTTTCTGGTGAAATAATCAACAAAGCAAAATTAAATAAACACCAAAATATTTAATACCATCATGAAAATCTGAGGACTGCATAATATGTTTCAATCAGTATCTACTTACTAAGAATCTATGTTCTAGGCAAATCCTAGACATTGGGATGGGAGAATCAAAACTAAGCGAGACATGGTGCCTGCCTGTCAGGATCTCATATCAGAGTCAGTTTATAAATGGTTAAACAAAAAAGAACATTAAGAAGGTGTTCCAAGATTTAATTTGCTAAAGAAGTACTGGTGATGCATAAGCCATTTGCTTTGCTATTTATGCAGTCTAAATTAATTGTATCATCGTTCAACTCATTTTAGCTTTTCTTTTCGCCTCTTTACACCTGCCTCCTTTTTAAATTTTCTTCCTCTAGTCCCTTTAGTTCTTTTATCTTTTTTTCTCTATTTTGGTGTGTTTAAAAAACAAACTCAAGGCAGCAAAATCTGCATACAGTGTCACAGGGAAAAAAAAAACACCAAAATGCCAAGGAAATATTAAAAGTAGACTAGTAAATTTAAATAGGACAAAATTAGTACACCACAGTGTCCTGCAGAATCTCCTGGATATAATTGTTAAGCGTGGATGGCAAATGGACTCTGAGTTCTCTAGTGACCAAAGATAAGGGAGATATAATTCACTGCAACATTTCAGCAGCTGCTAAGAAGCAGCACAACTTCTCCCAATGTGAAGCTGGAGAGAACTTTCTTCTTGTGTTCACTCATCAAGAAGACGTTGTGTACAGTAGTAGATAGCATCCTTTACAGCATCCCATTACCTGGCAGATTGCAGTTTTTGACTATGAACTTTCAGAGATTTATTGGTGTAATACAACTATAGAGGGTTTTAAAAGCCCTGAAATCTGAATCATGTACATCATGAGATCTCTCCATATATATATTCTCCATATATTTATTCTCCATATATATACTGTCTCTGTATATAATATATATCTTATGCATTCTCTCTATATATTATTATACATTAATATATAGTAATAGTATATATAATATATAGTAATAATATATAATATATAGTAATAATATATAATAATATATAGTAATATATACTTATATAGAGAATATATATATGTATATATACACATATAGGGCAGCGGCTTACAGCTATAATCCCACCACGTTGGAAGGCGGACACAGGTAGATTGCTTGATCCCAGGAGCTTGAGACCAGCCTGGGCGACATGGCAAAACCTCAAAACCTCATCTCTCCAAAAAATACAAAAATTAGCAGAGCATAGTGGTGCACACCTGTAATCCCAGCTACTTAGGAGGCTGAGGCAGGAGGATAGCTTGAGTCCAGGAAGTTGAGACTGCAGTGATCCAAAAATTGCACCACTGCACTGTAGCTTGGGTGATAGAGTGAAACTTTGTCTAAAAGAAACAAACTATATATATATATTATATAACGTATTTATTACTAATTTATTTTATTACTAATGTAGTTTATTACTAATGTAGTTATAACCAGTGTAGATTGAGAAAAACTGCTTCTACAGCTGAAAAAATTTTCTCAAAAATACACATACAACTTGAAAATACCAGAAATAACATTTTGGTTTTTAGAACTGCAATATTTAATTAACATGATCAAATATAATTTTATTTTCCATGTCCAGGATTTTTTCAAATTTCTGTTTATTTTTATATGAAATACATTTTTTAATTTCAGCAACTAATATTTTTATGAGAATGATGATAGATTTAACATTTAAGTTTTCATAAATTTTTAATTTTGCTTAAAAATGTTTCCACATTTTCAAAATTTGGATTTGCATTAATAATTTCATATCACTGATTATTTTATAAATACTGAGTATTTTAAAAAGAGAAAACTGTAATTATTACCAATATTTCTATATTACACACGAAAAACACTTAAATGCTGTTCTTGTTCTTTTGTTCCAGTCACCACCTAGCCTGAGAGGCTCTCAGTTGCTGCCACTGTCAATCCTAATTCTGTATCAACAATGCAGGGTAATATCATTAACCATCTTTTCAGAGGTTACTACCTATCTAAATGTACATAAACAAAAATAAATCCAAAATTTACCTTGCAGGTTTATTACAACCTGTTTTGCCCACTTGTCCTGCCAAGATCGAACGAATACCTATTAAATGGCACAAAGATTCAAAGTTCTATAAATATTTAGCACAAATAGAAGGATACGAATTTAATTATAAGTCAACACCTTTGCTGAAAATCATAAAAGTTATCTTGAAAAAAAAAAACTCACTGTATTCTTTGCTCACTTGCAAATTTATGTTTGACCTTAAGTCAGTCACCAACATTTTTTGTCTTATTTTTTTTTTCATTTTGTATATGGATCCATTGGAATGACATATTCTGGTATTCTGGTTTACAGGGATGCTTTGTAGAATAACAGATATTTATGATTATTAAGTAACCATGAAATATGAATGACAAGCATATCTTGTGTCCAGATAGTTTTTAAACCTCAGTTTGTTTCTAGTAGCTCAAGAAAAGGATTAATATCTTGTTTTGATTACTTAGGTTAAAGTAATGTAACTTAAGCAGCTGGTTGAATAGTTTTAAAACACTTAGATTGGTCAAAATTGGTCATTTACCAGATATTAATCTACATGAGACCCAATATCTGGTTGCATTTTATATTTTATTGCAAAGATAACATCATTTTTTTGTCATGTAACTTCAGTCTACATTTTCATAACATGGACTCAGATGTTCCTAACATGGCTATGTGCCCAAAGTACCAAAATCCTGCACAAATAGTCATTTCAAGACAATTTGCCAGAGGAATGAATTTCTCCTTCAGATTTCAGGAATCTCTTTGGGCTCCATACAGAAAATGAGAGAGAAAGGAGGCTTGGCAAGACGTGTGCTTTGGGTCTAACCGAATAAATCAGGGAGAACACATTTCTGTGAGCATGTGTCATTTTCTGTACTCTCGAGTCGAGTGTGACCTAGAGACGAATCACTTTATCACCTCAGGAAAATTCCCCAAGTCTGATATTTCCTAATTTATAAAATGGGGACACTTTTGGAAGGAATTATGGTCTGTCATCAGGAAAGCATTTTGAGCTCCTCATAGTCACCAGGCGGCATTTATTGAGCGCCCACTGTGTGCTTAGCACTGTGCAAATACAAGGTGTCAGGTTAACAAATCACAACGCTTCTGGCTGCAAAATAATTTTTAAAAAATCCTCAGCTACATTAATATTCCATGCCATATGGTGGGAAAGGTCTAAATTCTATTGCTTTTGCTTTTACAGATAATTTATGAAAAAAATGAAATATTAACTAGGAATGGGGTAGAATGGCTTTCTGTTTCGCTAGGAGATGACAAATGAAGCAGCATAGGCACACATTTGAATAAGGAATTATCAATCAACCTCAAACTTGACCCACAGCTGTCATCCCTATAAATTAATGTTTACCATTTTTAAGTATGTGCAGGACATCTGGAAACACACAGACTGTGGCTGGCAAGAAATTTTCAGGAAATAGTATATCAAAAGCTAATTATAGCAACAGTGAGCCCAAGTGTCATTTTTTTTTATGGTGAATTATAGACAGAGAGCTCTGTCACTGCAAACTGTTATTCATAACTAAATCATAATGCTTTTAAGTTTTAATTAATCTGCTTAGCTTTAGTTGCAAGAGAGAAGCTTGCTTAAGTGTTAAGCCACCAAGGCTCTCTCGGGCTACCCTGGAACTGCATCTGAGCACCTGAGGGAGCAAGACCACATTATCAGGCTGACATTGCCTCTATTAAAGAGAATTTCTTTAATATGCCAGAGCCTGAATATTTCTTTCTATTTCATTATCAAAAAACCAATTAATTTTCCATAAGAGCACCAAATTAATTACAAAATACTATGGAAATCAGAGTTGTCTCTCCTTCCCCACCATTATGGAAATGCCAATCCCCTTGGCAGCAAAGTCCTTCGAAGGTACCAGTTTTTCTCCTTAGTTAACATTTTATTTGTGACGTTGGGAAGACTCTAAAGAGTTGGCACTATTATTTGTCTTTCATATGACTTATTTCCCTCAACTGCTTACCTAGTCCGCACTCTTTCTATTTAACCACCCTTACCTCAGGAAGGTTAACTAGAGAAACAAAATCTTTGCATGAAGAAAACTTCTCTTATTCATTGTGACTTTTTGGGTTTTCATCTTTTTTCCCCACCTAGATTATAAACTCCTCATGAATGAGGTCATGTTTTAAGCTTATTTCATACTCTAATATTTTTTATTAGTTCTTGGTATGAACTTCTATTCTGAATTCATATTAGAAATTTAGCAAATTTTTGTCAGTTAAAAAATATAATTTTAATTAGAAATGAGAAATTTAAATTTTTTGGACTTGAAGTCCAAGATAAATCCGCAAAGAAAGACACGATGATCTTACATAAAATGGGATCAGAGAAAAATGAAAACAAGTTAATGTACATAAGATAATATTTTATAATAAATTTTCTCTTATCTGAAATAAAGTCATTAGCTGATAATCAAACTTTCTTTTAAAGCTGTGAAATCCTTGTTCAATTGAAATAGTAGAAAGACCACCTCCCACCCCATATGAGGGTCCTGGTCATGTAGTCTCCTTGGACTTCCCTTTACCCATGGATGACTCTTTCACTTTCTACAAAGTGTCTTTGGTTTCTACCAAACACCATTTAAAACTAACTGGTAAAGTCTTCCTAGGGAAAGCATACATCATACTTCCTCTGTTTCTCTGAAGCATCCAGCACTATGCCTTGAGCAGTAGGTATTTAATATGTATTTTATTGATTTAGCACCAGGTTAACTGTCTTTCATGACTTTTTTTTTTTTTTTTTTTTTTTTTTTTTTTTTTTTTTTTGAGGCGGAGTCTCGCTCTGTCGCCCAGGCTGGAGTGCAGTGGCCGGATCTCAGCTCACTGCAAGCTCCGCCTCCCGGGTCTACGCCATTCTCCTGCCTCAGCCTCCCGAGTAGCCGGGACTACAGGCGCCCGCCACCTCGCCCGGCTAGTTTTTTGTATTTTTTAGTAGAGACGGGGTTTCACCATGTTAGCCAGGATGGTCTCGATCTCCTGACCTCGTGATCCGCCCGTCTCGGCCTCCCAAAGTGCTGGGATTACAGGCTTGAGCCACCGCGCCCGGCCTCTTTCATGACTTTCTATCTTGAATTAATGAATTGTTTTTTATTTACCTATATCTAGATTAACTGAAATCTAAAGTACAATAAATATTTTCCTCAGGGTTTTTGTCACCACTTACCTAACTTAGTTTATGGATGAGTTTATGGTTAAAATGCTATAACTTAGGCAGAAGTAATTTCAGTATGACTCATTTTAAAACATGTTTTAAAATGACTATTGGATCTAAAAGTTGTGAAAGATGCAGGCTAGGCCAACTTGGTTTTTTTCCTTAGAACCAGGAATCAATTTTCATCTTACTTAAATGGAAGACCCCATAGGTGAACTCTGTCTTCTAAGGCCTCTTCCAAACTTCAGAGACTATAACTGTCTAGCAAAAAAAAAAAAAAAAAAAAAAGGTAAAGATAAATTCTCCTGTTCCACGTATCAAATGATACAGCCACTTCTCTTATATTTTCTTCCCCAAGAGAAATATGGAATTTAAGATAGAAGGAGATGTGTCCATGTTCCCATGTTTAATCCTTAGTTCAAACAAAGAATGGCAAAAGATTTAATTGGCCTCTGTTAAGTAAGTAATTCTGTCTGCTACCTTAAAACATTGTTATATATTAATGCAGTACATTGAACTGCCAAGCATATTTTGAAACCTCAAAGCATATTCATTTAAGTCAAATTAAATGGATTCTACAAGGTGCAACAGGATTTTGTATGCCCTATTTTAATAAGCAAACTGAGTCATACAGTGTCTTGAGTGGCTTAGCAAGGGTCACTGTTCCAGGCAGGTGTTCAACATCTTTAGCTTAATGAGGCCTGCTTTCTTCCAAAATAGGTTTTGTTTTTAAAGTCTATGTTTCTGGGCATAGATACATAATATTATATATAACACATTATGTGTTATAATATAATATGCATATTTTAATATATATATATATGTATTTGTTCTGGGACTCTGCTGACAGAGATGTTTGTGACCTTCTGAGTTATTTTAGGCTTTTATTTTCCCTCATTAAACATTAATTTTTTCATCCTTATTATAAAACAAAGATAAATTAAAAGCAAGAAGCAAAGTCTTGATTTAATTTCTAATACAGAAGAAAAGTTAATGCTGGTATACTAATTGCTAAAATGCTGCTTAAACTACATCTGACTCATGGCTAACATCAGAGGACAAGTTGAAACAGCAGTGGATAAATAATTAAAACATTTGGAGACTTAGGTTCATATTTTCTCTTAATAAAATTACATTTTGAGCCTCTGATGATAAGCCTTGAAGTGTACCTTAGCTAAGGGTTTTTGGAGTCAGCCACTCCCTTTGAAAATACGTTCTCTTAATTTAAAAACAAGTGCTGATGAGAGCAACTTCACTCAGTTCTTGCTTTTGTGCTAGCTGAAGCTCAGAGAGAGGAAATGTTTCCGTTTTCATGAGTCTAACAGATTCTCTCACATGTGGCAACACAAGGACATGTGACACATAGCTGAGTCAGGCCTGCTGTAAGCAGCAGCCCCCACTCATGTCCAAGAGCGATCATAAAAGATCCAACCTAAAGGACTTCTCCAAGCTCATTAACTAACTATGGGAAGTAGTCTTTTCTGGGTAAACGGGAAGTAGGCTTGGCCAAAACTCAAATTTCAAATGGCCTCCTCATTCTACATTATTCAGATTTTAGCAAACAAGGCCACAGAATTCAAACAGGTACCTTGTCTGAATGGTAGTATGGTAGAATAGAAAAAGCCTAAAGTTAGACACACCTACAAATTACATGACCTTGGGCGAGTTATTTAGTCACTATAATTACTCACTTTTATTGAGTGCTTCCTATCAGCCAGACACTGTCCTAACCACTTTCCCCAATTTAACTCATTTTGTTCTCAAAACAACTCCTTGTATGCTGATTGTGAGACCTATGAAACAAATGAGGAAACCACAAGGAAGTCAAATAACTCACTAAAGACACACAGCTGGAAAGGAAGGGGCTGAGATATACTATACTCTCTCAGTACGTGGAGAAATAATCAAAATTGGACTAATAGGTCAAGTTTATCTTTCCAACTAAATGAGCTATGAGGATTAGATAACTGGTGAGAAGGTCTAGCACAGTTTCTGTTACCTGGAAGGAAAACAAACATTTATTAACATCCACTTTTGCTGCCTTTTCTTCCTCGTTTCCTACTCTTCCTCTTACTCTTTGCAGCTATTTCTCCAATCCACTTAGCAGGCTTTTTCTGGACTTCCCCTAACTTCAGTACGCTGCTCTGGAGGTTGTGACACCTGAACCATACAAAGAGTATCAGATGCAGAAATCTCAGACGGTTAGGCAAATGAAAGATAATTTTTCCTGGTTTAACTGCCTCTTGGTTTCAAATCTTTGGATTGACCCTCTTTGCCATATAAAGACATGTACAGTAAAGCTTGGATTTTTTTCTCTGAATTTTAACTAACAGCACAGAATCATCAATGTATGTCTTCTAAAGCCTTAATGCTCTCCCTTCCTGCCATGTCTCACTTGCTTGCTCAACGCATACATTTTTTAGCTGTTTGGTCTGAACCCCACCATTAGCCATGTGGGTAGTGAGAGAAGCTCCCAAACACAGAGACTGCCCTGAGCAATTCACTGTAGGGCTCTTAGAAAGGATTTCTTCAGTGGGTCATACATCGTTGTTGTTTTTATCACCGAATTTATATTTCTCCTCCACACTATTTAAATATTTGGAAGTGCAAACAATCAGATTGGTTTCTTCTTTCTTACGAAGATTCTTTTTAATTGGTTTCAGATTCATTTACCATTACCTTCTGAATCAGCTCTTTAATGCAAGAGTCAAAAGAATGAATCTTTTGCTTGTGAACTGCTATTTTAGGAAATAGTCCTTTGTTCTTTGTGAAAACCTCACCTCCAACTTTTATAATGTTAATTCCATCTAAGTTTGGGAAATCAAAGACAATCATTATTATTTTTGGTCTAATTGTACTGCTTTCCCAGAATTTTTAAATGCTGTTTTTCTTGGATTCTTCAGTCTATTATACATACCTCTTGCTAATTATTTATTAAAGTGGCATTAAATTCTCTTTATGCCTTATGGCCTTTCTTTTTTCTATGATTAATCTTATATTTAAAAAATAACTTTTTTTCTTTTTGTTTAAAGGCAGTGTCAATACACTATCAAAACATAAGAAAATACAAACATTAAAACAAAAATATTTAACCCAGATTCTTCCCCGCCAGAGCCCATTTAATATTCACATACAAAAACATGCACTCTTTATGGGAGGAAATATTGTAAACCATACATCTGATTAGGTTAATATCTATAATATAGAAGGAATTCATACAATTCAATAGGAAAAACAAATACAATTTGAATATCCCTTCTTCAAAATGCTTGGAAAGAGTCGTGTTTCGAATTTGTGGTTTTTTTTTTCAGATTTTGGAATATTTGCATTGTTCTTATCTGTTGAGCATCTCAAATCTAAAAATTTGAAAGCCAGTGCTCCAGTGAGCATTTCCTTTGAGCATCTTGTTGGTGCTCAAAAAGTTAAGAATTTTGGAACATTTCAGATTTTAGATTTTCAAATTTGGGTTGCTTAACCAGTAATTCACTTTAAAAATGGGCCAAGAGCCTGAACAGACCTTCTTTTCAAAATTTTAACAGGTACATGAAAAGGTGCTCAATGTCATTAATCATTAGGAATATGCAAATCAAAACCACAGTGTCATCTCACATCTGTTAGGATGGCTATTAACAAATAGACAGGAAGTAACAAATGCTGGTAAGGATGTGGAGAAAAAAGAACCATTGTACACTATTGATGGGAATGTAATTTGATACAGCCAATATAGTAAACAGTATGAAAGTTTCTAAAAATAAAAATAAAAATAGAACTAGCATGTGATCTAGTAATCCCACTATTTGGTGTATATATG